>NW_011967071.1:129404-239569 GCF_000949405.1 Vollenhovia emeryi
AAAAGGTTCAAAACAGGCCAATCATACATCACGGTTGAACGGAAACCTGTCCGTGAGTCGCGCGTCGATAGTTTAGTGCA
This sequence comes from Vollenhovia emeryi, assembly GCF_000949405.1. Lineage (NCBI taxonomy): Eukaryota > Metazoa > Arthropoda > Insecta > Hymenoptera > Formicidae > Vollenhovia > Vollenhovia emeryi. The sequence goes on from NW_011967071.1 coordinate 129,485, forward strand.
CTAACGCTATCGACGCGCGACTCACGGACAGGTTTCCGTTCAACCGTGATGTATGATTGGCCTGTTTTGAACCTTTTTATCTAAAAAAACTACTGCTCGGAACGAAAAATGGCAAATAACTTTTTAATTTATTTTTCGACGACATTCTTGCTATGGTATTTTGATTCGCGAATTTCAGGATACCCTGTATATTAACTCAATATATTGCAAAAACTAATTAGTAAAAATTCTACCAATATACAGAAAGAACAAATTTGTATTTTATATGAAAATAATTTCTCTTACATTATATTTATCGGTAGATTCATACATTTATATAAATAAAAAGCATATTTCATTATATAATCTCTCATCTGTTGTATTGTGAAAGGCACAAATTGAATAAATATTGTGAAACGTTTTTGATAAATACGCATTTATATGATTAAATTATAATGTGCAATAAGATTTCTACACCAGACCATAATCCCTCTCATGTCAGCTTCATGACAATTATCTTTTGACATTATAAATTTTGAAAGTAGCAGAATAGAATTTAATCTTGCCGTATGTCTACTCAAGGAAGGACTTTGTATAGTGTGAATTCAGTGAGACTTCTAAGATTGCCACCCATGGGTACCTCCTTGATCCTCTCGTTCGACCAATGCCCGACTTCTTCCGTGGCCGCTCTTCTTCTTCTCCAGTGAATTCTGGTATCGTTGGGGTCTGCTAAAATATTCAACAAATTGGTTTTTACGGCTTCTTTAATCTTCTTAATCGAGGTCAGATGATTTTGCGCCAATTGCGACACCATATGCTGCAACCCGGTTATAACATCCTCCTGTATTCCAGGTAATGTTTCTCGGACTGCATCCATTTCTGTTTCGTTGCTGATGCCCTCCTTTTTCAAAAGTACTGCGCTTTCATTCCTATCGTTGGTTACGTTTCTTTCATCTTCTATATATACAGCACTACTTGCCTCTTCTTCGGGCTTATTTGTCGTTGTAGTCAACTGTATGTCCTCCTTCGTCAGATTAGCATCATGAGATTCCGAAGCATTTGAAAGGTCGACGATACTCATCGTTGTCGAAGGTGTCGTACTTTCATCTCCTTCCTTAGTTGCGTTTCTTTCATTTTCTGTTGTTTCCTCCTCGGAATAATTTGTCGTCGTGGAAAGTTCCTTTATTAGCTCAGTCTGCTCAGATGTCGAAATATTGAAAGAATCAACCGCCGAATCAGTGGAATCGTAAAGATCCCGTTTAACAAGTCTATTTTGCTCTTCCATTTCATTATCAAGACTTCTACGTCTGCGAGGTGATCCTTCGCGCTCTTCATATCCAGAGTAATCGGTTTTAGCATCGGCGTATTCAGAAGCAAATTGCTCCGTATCCTCACGATCAGAATTCGTAAATTCCAATTCTTTGTCACTAACAGCATCGCCCGATTGTTTGGTTATAAAATTCGAATTCCTTGTCAAATTTCCCAAACTGGTACAATTGAACAATGCGCTTACGGTCTCCATGTTGACGGAATCGTTCAAGGATTTCAATTGCTCGAGTAAATCGCGATTATTATGACGTTCCAGATTCTCGTTCAGCGACAAATGCTTCTCCACCTCGACCAAGCTATGTTTCTCTTTGTTTTCGTTGATGTGCTCCAGGAGAACCTTGACTTTTAAAGTCAGCTTGTGCTGCGGCGTACTTATAGTCGTGCTTCTTCGGGTGTCCATGGTAAAGGGAACGTTGACATCTGTCGAATTGATCACACTCTCTCGAGAGGTCAACATGGTCGTTGCGACATTCGCAACAGTCGTGTACTGAGTCTCGATCACTCCTGATTCCTCGGACGATTGCGAACCAGTCGCGAACGGTGGGACTTCCGTTGCCATTGACGGGAGACTCGTATCAAATCTTGATTGATCCTTTGTGATTTCATCCTCGAAACATTCCTCTGAGTCGCACCTGGTTGTCGCCTTGCCACAATTTCCGAACTCGTCGCAGGCTTCCGAACTAGCGACGTGCGCGCACTCCTCGGGATTCTCGCACAAATTGTCCACCTCACTGCTTGTTGCCGGTGACGCAGTCGTTAATTTGACCTCCGTTGGCGACATTCTTGTGCTCATCGAAATGAATTCTCCTTCTTCACTAGAGGTTTGTAGTTCAACCATCGTCCCGATTGCAGATGTTATACTTTCCTCGGAGGGCACTTCCTCATTTGAGGAGGACTCGAAGATTGCATGTCCGGTTTCAGTCGAAATTGACGGCTCAGATAATTTATCCAAGCTCTGGCCAGGTTTAACGGATTCTCTTGCGAATTCGGTGAATTCCACCGGCATCGCGGTTGTAACATCTAGCTCGGTATCGATTTCAGCCGAGGTCACCACTTCCATGCTTGAAGATGGAACTTTATCTATTTCATCGCTCGACAGTTCAATGAAACTATCACCGCGGATTTCTTCGATCTTTGAGGATTCTTCCACACCTTCCGTCGCACCGTGGTCCGTCATAAATTTCGTTTCCACTGAAGCTGTACTATCATCGATGGATGTTTGATCAGAAGGCCGGGACACAGAAATATCTGTTACAATGGTGAACGGAGTTGTCTCTTCAATTACTAAATCAGTTTCTTGTTTCTCTTCTCTCGATGTAAATAAAGGCTGCGTGGTCTCCTTCAACGTCCCCTCGACTGACGAGGAAGAAATCTCTTCTCTCGTAGCTATTTCTTTATCACTAATTGGAATTGACGTTTCAGCAGCTTCTCTGACAACTGCTTCCATCGTGGATACTTCGATTAATTCAGGAAATAATTTTCCCGGCAGGGTTGTACCATGTTTCTGCGTCAAGCACGCTGGATCTGACGGATTCTCCTCGCAGTCTACCTTCTCTTCGTATTCCTGAATCGGAGTCAATATTTTAGGAAAGATTGTCGACCTTCTGGATACTTCTTCATCAAGCAACGTTAATGATTCCGTAACAGTGGGTAAGGTATGATCTTCTTTGCCGTTTTTTGCTGAAATGCTAGGGGAAGTCATGGTTGCCTCACATACGCCGTTCTCGCAGGACAGTTCAGTAATGTGTTCAGTAGAGTCGGCGAGTGGGCTACTCCCGTCGATCTCCTCGGTACTGTCCGTGCACGGTACCTCCTCGGTTGTCGCCGCCGTCAGTTGATGCATCTTGGGACTAACTTTGATCTCCACTCTCTTCTTTGGATTCTTCGAGCCATCGTTCAATTCTACGATATTCTTACTAACCACCGGACCGACCCCGCATTTCACCTTCTTGTGTTCCCAGGTGGTGACATTATCAGCATGACTTACCGAAGTGAAATTGACTATCCTACTGACCATCGTATCTTCGTCTATGATTTCAAACAGAGCCGTCTTGCCGACGTCGGGATCGTTCGCCGTCATTTCACCCTCGTATCTTTTACATTCAAGATATCTTTCCGGTATAGTTGCCGAGTTCTCAAAGGAGATGGTGTATTCGCGAATAACCAATCTCTTCGGCGGCCGAATGGTCTTGTCCTCCTTGATGGTTGTCGTTTCGATCCAGCACAAAGTGATATCCTCGCCCTCGTGAACGCTACCAGTTCGCTTCACCTTGGAATTGTTGCCAACCACATTGTGAAATTCCTTTTCCACGGTTAGCGCGTGGTCCGTCGCATTCTCATAGAAGCTACTCGAGTACCTCTGGTTCTTCTTGTTGCCGCTCGTGCAATTCGTCGATGCTTCTTCCCTCGCTATTTCTTCCAACGTCTCGTGTTCCGTGACTGTTGCAATATCTTCCGTTTTGCTTATGTTGTTGCTTTTGATTGCAATATCTTTACTTTGTCCATAACGGTCGCGATTAATATCTTTACTTTGTTCATAACGGTCGCGATTAATATCTTTATTTTGTTTATGACGCGTAGGGCGATAACGCGCAGGACTGAAGATGTTCATATTCATATTCACATTCCGATTTACATTGCCCATCGAGCTGTGCAGGAAAAAATAAAAGAACAAATAGTTAACAATGATAATACAGACATCGTACTATGTCTCAAATTAATAAACTAATTATATATCTTTCGAAATTCTGCTTTTGACATTATTTTTCACTATTTTGAGTATTATTGCGAATGGTATGGGAGATTGCTGTACCTGAGAACGTTTTCAGGTTCTTCATTTTTCACAGCTGGAATTTGCCTGAAAAACATCTGAAAAAATATGAACTACGAGTACCCATCCTTGTAAATGTGTGTAATTCTTTTATCAAATTTATTTAAATATATAAAATGAGAAAAAATTACAATTTAAAATAAATTAAATATCCGTTTCGAGATACAGCACTGTGAATCTTGGAACTTCTTCGCACCTTGGAACATCAACTAAATTCATCTAATTTCTTTTATTATTACAATTAATTCAATGTTGCTACAATCAATAGTGTTAAATTAAATTGCTAGGGATTAAACTAATGAGTCTTTTTTTTTAATGGTCATCCATAATTGCTCCGTACTTAAACACTGTTTGTGATTGAGGTAAATCACAAATAGTTTAGTAAATAAAAGCAAATTGTGCGAAGTACTTGATTTTTTAAATACACTTTGAGACGATGTTCCAAGGTACGTAGGATAAATTGTTCCAAGGTACAACGGAGTACAATTTTCTATTAAGAAGTAAATAGTAGCTCACAGTAGAGTTAGAATTATGCAAGATTGTCAGTAAAAGTAGGACATGCTTGAAAAATCAGTCACAGCAATTAAAGTTTAAAAATAATAACAACAAGGTTTGAATCTCTAAATTTAATTAGGAAAATTTATATATCTCAAGTTTAGATTTTGAAAAATTTTTGCTTAGCTTACACTAGTGAGTGACACAAATCCTAGTTAAAACAATATCAAAAGTACAATAACACGACCGAATTCTAGTTTACTCAATTGTCGCTAGTATCTAAACCAAGTCCAATGTTCCAAGGTACACCTGTATCCAAAGTACAGCAATCTCCCCTACATATTATATGCTTTACTACATAGATTTGTTATATTTATTATATTTTACTTTTCATCACTTTCGCCACTTTCGTCATCTTCATCATTTTCTTCATTTTCGTCATTTTCGTCATCCTCCTCGGATGTGGAATCCAATCTTCTTGTCTCCCTTATGGAACGCGAGTTCAAGGAAGTGTCATCCGAATCAGACTGAGAATCTGAGCTTTCCTCTTTGTATTCATCCTGCATCTAAAGAATTAGACAGGTGCCAAAGAACATTTGATTACAAGACTAAACTGATTTGAAGAAAATGGCTCATTGTCAGATACGCGTACAAATGTTTCCGTTTAACACAGCCGATTTTTATTAACGCATGAAAGTGTTATCAGTCCTAGAATAAAATTAATTAGAATGTATGTGCAAAATCCACGCCAAGTGAATGAATCCAAATCAAGGTGTTGCAATTGCATAAAGCATGATTGATGAAAAAATATCCGAAGCATCGTTTTATAAAAGTAATAATGATAAATGCATGATATAATACATTAATGCTGCATTTATTCACGAAATTACAAAAAATAAAAACAAATTAATTAATTACAAAAATAGAAAATCTTTTAGCAACATTTTTTTTAAATATAAAAATATGGAAAGTGTGTATAAAAAAATTGTTTTAAGTGTAATAACGATAAATTAACGGGAAAGTATTGACACACAGTAAGCGAAAAACAAATGTATCGTTCATTAAATTTACATTAAATAAAAATACTTGTATAATACGTGCCACACAGAAATAAATGTAAACATAAAAAAATACATGTATAGTTTACACATACTTGATTTGATGAATGAGAGGCAAGTGGAACCGCAGCATTATGTCTAAACCAACAGCAGACCTGTTTCAATTAAATATAATATATCGATAAAAATGATCGTTGATAATATTGAAGTAAATATATTATGCTGTTACTAATAGGCGTAATTGAAATTGAAAGTAATACATATTTGTAAAAGTCAGTAAATAGTTTTCCAGAGATACGTGGGAAAGTTTTGTAAAGACGTCCGATATCGCGTGGCGGCGATCATGTGTACGATTTAATTTAGAAAATGTCAGTTTCACAATTGGTCCCCGATCAAACCATGCAAACCCGACGATATCTCGGCACGCGAGATTAACCAGCGAAATGACTGCACAGTGCGTCGGCACGAAAGTGAGAACAGTCAAAGAATAAAATATACGTTACGATAAGAACGGCGATATTTTGTTGAGACTAACAAAAAATTTAATTATCTAACATTGATGTATTTATGATAGCAAAATGAGAGAAAATATAAACTACAATACATCCAATTAAAACAACGAAATAAAAGGAGAAAATCGTTGAAAGTAAAAGTAATATTCTTGGTTACAAATACTTTTCATTCTTTACCAATGCCTATATATTACTTATAATTTTTTTTGTTATAATACTATTTTCTCTCCTTATATATTCTCTATGTAATTTCTTCACATATTGCGTAAAAATTTTGCTTTGCTCAGTCTACTAGGTTTTTTACTGGAATAAACATTATTTGTGAAGCAAAAAATGTTCTGCTCTAAACTCAACTTTATATTATAGCTTCTAAATAGCGCGATTAAATAGAGTACAAAAAGGAAACCTACCGCAAGAATGAAAAGGAAGGAGTGTGGCGCGCGAACCAGCATCGCCGCCAGAATATTACCTCTTTGTTCTTTTCAGATCTTCTTTGCTTTGCGGGCAGCAAACACAGCCTACATCCAATACCAGATCAAAATCTCTCGTCTTACCAACAAAATTCCTAATCACTGTAAACTAATTCCTTCCTATTCACTGTATACTAATCCACCTGATCAGTGTACAGTATCAATGGAACTAATCAAATCTTCAACTTCTAATTAGGAAGCGATCATCCGACAACTGAATCATGTTTCCAGAAAAGATTGAGCCGCCGTTTGTCGTTGGTACTGACCACGATAAGCAAAGTCTCGATGGTGTCCACGCTGACGGTAGCACCCGCCTGATGTTGAATCGAAGTCTGTTCTTATCGAATGCCAACTCGGCTGGACCTAGCACCTTCGGTAAATGCGAGTCGCCGCCCCCACCTATCAACGAATCCCTCCAACCCCGCTTCTTTTTAAGCCCCCCCGACCCAGCATCTTCATTTTCCGGACTTGTTATCAGCAGCAGCCAACGTCTCGTCCCCTTATTCCGCGCCTTAATTTCCCTTGTCAGTATTTTCCTCGTCACCTCAATGATGGTTTGATCTGTCGATTAAATACATCTCGCCCGCCTTCGCTTCCCGAGCGAAAATCGTTCGCCACCAACGGAATAATTACCTTGTCAAAATGTCTTACGTGACTGAATAACGAATGTTTCGTACACATGTTCGAATTAATCCAACACTTTATACGATCTGTTAACAATTGTCAGACAATTAGTGTCTAGACTAATAAAATGAATTGCCTACTTCTTATGTAAAACTTACTTAAGCAACTTTAAGCACTTATGTGAAATTATTTCTTATACCAAACTCTTTTAGGTTTAAATACTGTTATTATCGAAAGTTATATTTAAAATCTTTTGGGGTCTTGGAATATCACTGCGTTGGTTTCCTTGGATTTATTAAGAGACTCTACATTTGGCTATATTCATTTCAATTTAACAGGCAATCGATAATTGACCATGAAACATTTAATTTCATGTCTTCGTTCGTTATGCACGATAAAGTCCTGTTGCTTTGTTCGGCTGTTCTCTATGTCAAGAAGGACATTTGGCTCGCCGCATTTAAAAGTTTAATGAATTGCAGTTGTTCCGCGTCCTTGAATTATAACGTTACACTCAAAAAAAAGACTCGCGGTTTACTTTATCTCATAATTACATTTGGTTACTTTTTTGAATATGTATTACTTTGGTGACAAAGATATCAAAATCTTTGAGTCAATTTTTTATTTATTGTTTTAGAATTTAATTACAACTGACAACATACAAAGTACTTGAAAAAGTTTTGTGATTAAGAAAATGATCGCGTAACATTCCATCGCACTTAAATAGTTATTTTCCAACAAAAATTTCATAAACTTCCATTATTTTTAGTCTCATGTTTCTAATAAGGAGCCGATTATCAACTCTCGTCCAATACAATATAAATGTTTCGGTAGAAAAGCATGGGAAAATTAAGAACCTTTCTTTATCCAATGATAATTATAATAACATTTATTCCTGTTCTTTTTTTTGTCTTCTTACGTTGCTACCATCAACTCGTGACGAGGCGATTGCTCGTTACCTGTATGTTACGCAGCTTCATCTATTGTGCGTCGAGGGAAGTAAGGCTCGCTTTATATGTTCCTTTGTCTCTCGCTGATCGTTTTATCGCTACTGATGCCGAGATGGCAATAATTTACGGACCATCACCCGCGGGTGCTGTGATCTCTGGTCCCCATAATTGCTGTTGACAGTCGTTTCCGACTTTACAACGTCGTTTCACTTTTGCAGCGGAAGTTGTGCCGAGAGAAAAGCGTCAAAAGCGAAATATACCGCGAATCCAAATGAAGGTGTGGACATGATTAAAATCTCCTTTTAACTATTTATATTATAGTATCAGGCGCTCTAAAACCTGTTCAGAAATATACTTATGGATTGAAGAAGTCGATAAGAAATAATTATAATTTTGACACGCGTAGATTATAAATTGCAAAATTCTTTTGTTTTTATATCTCATTTCACAAACTTTTCCTGTATTATTGTGGCAATATCTTGGAGCAAAGAACTGTTTGAAACATTTTCTCTTAAATATTCTTAAATTTGTATCTTTATATTTATCCCACACAACAAAATATGTATATCCGAGACTTAAATCAGACATCATTGCACCGGTCATATTTGAGATATCTCGTAGATAACATGTCCTGAATATTTTAAGAATGTCACATTTCTGATATCTGTTTTTCTGATATCTCTTTGTTAAAATTATTGTTTATATTTATTTTTTTTATTTTTTATTTTGTTTTGAAATAATTGTTTATTATTTAACTTTTCCTCAAAAATAAGTTTTCTAAACTCGAAGAATTATTTGACCCCAGTAAATGACTAAGCTTATAATCGAACCCACCCGGGGGCGATGTGTTTTTTCAACACTTAAAATTTATTGCGAAAAACATTACCGCAGCCAGGGTTTGAACCTGGACTTCCCTAGGCTGATGTACCAGCCTCAGTGGTCGAATTGGTGACACGCCCGTCTAGAGTGTAGGCAAGTCCAGGTTTAAACCCTGGTTGAGGTAATGTTTTTCGCAATAAATTTTCTGTATTATTAAAAATGCCAGATATGGTCAAGAAAACACTGACGTTGTTAATTACTGCAGGCGACATTTAAGAATATTCTTATTAGTTTATTAACAATAGTTGTGACAGTGTCATTAACCTACGTATTCTGGACGATTCGGCAATTCAACCGGATAATCGCGGTCGGATTAACTCGACGGTTTTAAGTGGTTCGCGGCGAACGTTATTACACCGGGCAGCCTGCTCGATCGTTCTCATTTCGATTTGACGTTGCGTGCTAAGCGGAAGAGGCCGGACGAAGACGATTGTCGACGTGGGCCCGGGGAATAGAAGAGGAAAGATGTGTCGGATCGCGTGTGAGCGCGAAATCGTAAACGCTCTTGCGCAAAGTGTTAGCTGAACCACGAATGCCGAAATGGAGTACGGGGATAGCGTGCGCTTTGATATGAGCGCGATTGATTGGAATTGCGAATTTACGATTCCCACATCTGCCGCTTATAACTTCTGTGATTACCTCGCGCCACTATAATCGCCGATATTAGCAATGGCCCAGCCGCGCATTTCATCGCATTCTCGTCCCCTAAGCAACTCCTGTACCCGCTTCTACGAAACGTCTTGATATAATTTTTCATAACTCTAATGAGTTTCCTATTGCAAATTAATTAGCACTTAAGTATTAACGTACTTATATTCCCTCTCTTCCATTCTTTTCACTTTGATTAGAGATGTACAATAAATACAAATCATTCATAATGAGCTGTTTTCATTAGAATAAATTGTTTTGCCAAAACCGCAAGGTGATATTTGCTAATGAAATATCGATGCAATTCATTCGAAGGATGTTGCATAACGTGTTATTGGAAGCGGTTTGATGTCGCAAGTGTCGCGAAGTATTTGCAGTTAAATGAAATTCAATGTGAGGACCAATAGGAGAAGAGGCAGACTATTACGTGCATGCCTGCAGTAGCATGTACAGACATGTATTCCTGCATAAATGAAACCTTGAACCAAACTTCTCTTGCCCAATATGCCAGTTAAAGTGAAAGGAGGTATTTCTCCCATATAACAGAATTTCCACAGGACTGGTTCAGTTTCGATTAGTGTCGCCCGCCGCGAAAACAAGTTAATGCGAGACACAGTCGATTAATAAATCATAGAAAACTCAGTAAAATACTTACAGTCAATATTTATGCGAGATTCATTGATTTGTGGTGCATCCATCTTGGATTGCTCTTTGAAAGATGTAAAAAGTTTCTTTAAGATATAAAAGGGGATTCCTGTAGTACAGTACAGTACAGTAAATTTTTTAGAATATTTCTGTTACCTTCATGATATTGCCATTAATTAACAAATAAATAATGTGGTTTATAATTCTTTGCTTGGTGATAACATTCACGATAAAAATCTTACTTGACTGGCGTCGACCACCGATGTTTCCTCCAGGTAAACTATATATTATCGCGATCGTTTTCAACAAGGCAGATTTATATTCAAAAACTATCTATTCAATAATTTCAAAAATATTTTTGTGATCTCATACATATGCGACACATTTTAAAAAGCAATAATTAATTGTATACAAATAAAACAAGTGGTAAACTCTTTTTATTAAAATAAGCAGATTCTTAATATTTGTCTGTAAAATGCAATGCAACGTAAATGCAACCGAAAATGGCATTTATATTTCACAGACTTACTTCTACCTTTTAGGAACATTCGCTTTACTTTCATGCGCACGACTCAATGTTTCGTATTGTCGGGCAATTTACATAGATATATAAGATATTTGCAAAATATTCTAATTCGAGGACCTCGCGGCTTACCGATCCTGGGAAACATACTCGATGTAAAACGTTTGGTCGACGAGACGAAGTTTTATTCTTACGCCTGGTGTCGATTAGCCGACATTTACGGACCCATCGTCGGCTTGAAACTCGGCATAGCCGAACCGCTGGTCATTGTTTCCGGTAAGGACGCGGTAATCGAGATGATGAATCGACCTCAGTTTGACGGCAGACCTAATGGATTCGTACATAAACTTCGAACAGGGGGTGAACGCAGGGGTGTACTGTTCACCGATGGCGATATCTGGCGAGATCAAAGAAGGTATTTTGCATACAATTATTAAATTTAAAGCCAAAAGTCATACAATTTAATCTAACTGCACAAAACGTATATTTGACATAAATATAAATTAAAAAAAAAACTTCACTTTACGCCCGACACTTCTTTTTAAATAATTGTTGCCTTTTCTCATGAATCACAGCAGTAACAAATTCTCGACATTTTCTACGAAGTGTTTTAAAATTAGATTTTTTTCAATGTCGCTGTTACGTTATTTTCGTTAAAGAAAGATGCATTAAAGAACGATCAGGCCAGATTAAGATTCATTACAAATTATTCAGATTTGTTCTGAGAACATTGAAGGAATTTGGATTCGGAAATGTTACAATGGAGGACATAATATTAAACGACGCGGCTTCCTTAACGACGATGATAGAATCACTGGCTAAATCGGGGCCCATTACCAATTTGTACAATATTACCTCCATCGCCGTCCTCAACAGTTTATGGACTTTGCTCGCTGGGTCAAGGTATATTGACAGGCTATTGCAAATTGCCTGCAACAAATCGAAAATAACATTGATTACTGTCGCTGTAGGTTCGACTTGGAGAATCCAAAATTAACAGAGGTTTTATCAGTGCTAAACGGCATTATCAGAAACACCAACGTCACCGGCGGCATATTGACCCACTTGCCATTTTTAAGATACATTATCCCAGGGTTATCCGGGTTTACCGCACTAAATCAAAGATTGACACGGTTGTGGCAATTCATCGGGGTAATACGATATTCCTCCATTAGCGATATAATTTCCACCTACAGATAGAAATAAGACACCCTTACACATAGAACAAGATATCCTCTTTCAGTCTGAAATAACGAAGCACAAGCAAACTAGAGCGCACGGCGAGTTCAGAGACTTTATCGATGTTTACCTAGCGGAAATGGACACCAAGCAATCAACCTCGACCGTATCGTCTTTTGATGGTACACGATATGCTTCATAATATACATAATTGTGTAAATGAGAAATTTTTTACGCACAATGGAAACGCAAGTTTAAATATACTACGTTTTCTGCCAATTGGTAAAAAATTCTCAGGTTGAATTACTAGATTTTTGTACTTTGTAAAAACAAAAAGTACCACACAGAACAAGAGCGTTATTAAAAATTATTATTTTAACAATACTGCAACAAACAATTAGTTCTCATGAAAATAATGGCACAAAAAATGTTAATACATGATGGATAATATACAGAATATTTTTACTTCCAGAAAATCAATTAATTAGTGTTGTGAAAGACCTCTTCAGCGCCGGTGTGGAAACGACAAACAATACAATTGGCTTCATAATCGCGTATCTCATAGTGAAGCAGGACGTGCAAAGAAAAGTACACGAGGAAATCGACAGGGTGTTAGGCAAAGAACTCTTACCTCGTGTAGTGTACAAAAATCGGTACAAACTTGCTCGGCATATCGTTAACAGAGAAAAGTCCCTATTATGAGATGAGATCCTATGGGATAGCGGCGTTTCTGTTAAATTAATAGACATCATCAGTTGATTCCGTCATAAATTTATTACCCTTGGAGCGAAATCTATTTAGTGGAAAATTCATTAATCGTGTAATCCTTGCGAAAAAAAGATTTGGATGTTGAAAGCTTGCTATCTCATATTAGAAACCTATCTCATAATAGAGGACTTTCGTCTATTACTTCGTTCGCACACTATTGTGCAAATGTTCGACCGAAAATTTTCAGAATGCCGTATTTGAACGCGACAATAGCTGAAGTAATGAGACTGTCTAACGTCGGTCCCACTTCAATTCCTCATCGAGCGACGGCCGATTCCATTCTGTTGGGCTACGAGATAAAAAAGAATTATACCTTGCTGGCTAATTTGCGGAGCGTGCATATGGACGAGCAGCATTGGGGAGATCCACAGATATTTCGGCCCGAGAGATTTATTAATGACCAAGGAGAATACATCGAGGATCCTTGGTTAATACCGTTCGGTTTAGGTATAAAGAAAAATATAAATCCACTCTAAAAGTATGAAACTGGAAATATTACATTTAACGATTTAACAGGTCATAGGAAGTGCTTAGGCGAGGTCCTGGCAAGGAACAGCGTATTCTTGTTTACTGCGAGTCTATTGCAGAAATTTCAATTTGTGTTGCCCCAGGGACATCCCGAGCCCATTTTAGACGGTGTTGACGGCTTTACGATCGCACCACCTCATCTAAGTGTTATTGCTATCAAGAGAAAATAACTGTCTTAACTATTAAGGTATGCGACATGAATGCGAGACAATATAAAATATAACAAAACAACATTTTGTATGGCAAGGAAATAATTGTAGTATTTTATCCATTATTTATAAGAATTGGAATAATAAAATGCTACTTTTCAAAAGGATTGTGATAATTTGTTATCACATTTTTTTTACAATGGCGATTATCTTTATTTCGTTTTTAAATACAAGTTTCTATCTCAAGTAATGTTAGAAGACTCTATTTACATTTGATACACAATTAACATGTTTTCTATTCACAAGAGAAATGCTTACAAGAAGTCTTTTTAAACGTCCCGTAACAGTCTAGGGAACGTAATTCGTTTTCGTCGTTGGCCACACGTTACTTGGCATAATTCGAAATGGTGAACCGATCACATAATCACTTTCTTTCGCACGCTTCATATCGAACATGATAAAGGATGGAAGACAACAGAAACAAGATAAAAGTCTTTGTGTCTTCATATTACCGAAACAACTACCTATCCTGTCACTTTTACAATTCGCTTCGAGCGAATTAATCAGAAAATTATCGCGGAGATTATTGATCCCGGAAAAAATTAATTGGCGTATCACGAGTCGAAATTTGAAGTTGAGAATATTTCTTTGTAGTAAACAAAATATATATTCATATGTACAATCAGGAGATAGATGACTGATACAAATATCAGTTTTGCGATTGACGTATTAATGTAATCTCTATGAACGAATATACATATGCAATACGTCAGACTAATATTTATAAAGTAGAAAGAAATATGTTCCGTATAACCGGACGCATTATGATATAGACGTATAGAATCGTTATATGACATGAAAAGTTTCGAGAGAAATTCTATTTACACTAGGATTTGGAGATTTGTATGGTCCGCATAGATGCAACTCTTCTTTATGAATAATAATGTGTCGAAAGTATATATACATGAATATGAACCAACAATAAATTAATTAGTTTAGATGATAGAAGTCTTGATGATAATTTTATGTTCTCGAATTTCGGTGGCACGGTATAAACACTTTAGAATAAATTTATACGGTATATATTTAATGGAAGCCATAGTCAGATTAACAATTAACACAACGTATATATTGATAAATTAACACAACGAAACAACGAAGTCACTACGACCCGACACGCGACGACAAATAAAAATTGATCCGTAACAAAAACAAATATAAATAATTAGCAAAACATGATTTTTCTTCTCCTCGGTGTTAATACCAAACCACAGCATGAAGTAATCTCATATATGTAATAAGATTGTTAACCATTAACTATCTCATGGAATTAACAGCTCCGTTGTTATAATTCACGTGAGTCTAACAATAAGTCCGACGTCTATTAAACTTCAAAAAACATGACACAATATCTCAAAAATCTTTCCTAGTATTTACACTTCTCGTTTAGGAGAGCCATCGACAATGTCTGATCCGCATGTCAAGATCATTCACAGCCTCGTAATCAGCTTAATTATCGTCTTACAACTTGCTCGCAAATAACTAAATCTAGAATCTGCCGTAGACGGCACTATTTTGGCAATATTTCGAAAAAATTTACGTGCAAAAAGTTGACGTTTTACTGCAAAATTAACATCAAATCTAACCCTGAATAACTTTATTTTTAAACAACAGAAATAAGTTGGTGTATGTAAATTAATTTTATTAATTACACTGCTATCATATTTATAATCAACAGGTGGAAGAGCCATCGATAAATTGTATCTACTTTTTACGAGTTTTCTGAATGGCACGTAAGTTTTTTAGAAACGTCATTATAATATCATCAGATTTATTTTACATAGAGAATTAGAGAGACTCCAAATGTATGTATCTCAAAGATATACATTGTAACATTGCACCCTTCCCTTCGCTGCACAAAAGGCCGATAATCGACGAGAGCGTCGCTAAATTATTCTGCACAATTCACGGACAGATTCCATTTTCAAACAATGAACACCTGGCTCGAATCAACTCGAGACTAGATGACATCCCGCCTACGCGAACCTCAGGACGACAATGCCAGACCCAACCGTGCAAAAACCATTTCCTTTCTCAGCCGCGTGATCTCCCAGTAAACGTCGTGAACTGCAGGTTAAGACATTCCATTATTAGAAAAATCAGAATTGCTTCCAATTTTTAATATTTCTTTATATAATTTCCAATATTTCATCCAAGAACTACATATCGAAGTCACATTTGTCCGGAAGTCTCCTTTTTGTAACTTTTAAATGCATTATAAATGCAATATTAAAACATTTCAAATTTTCTAATTAATTGCTAAAAATATTAGTACATTATATGTGTTGAAATAAAATTTATATACCTATGACACTTGTTATTATGTGCCTAAGACATTTCACCTAAGCTTAAAAGACATACCTGAGCTTTTGACGAGACCACGCTCGATGTATCTCAAATAATTAAGAAAGTCACACACTGCAATAATCTGCAAAATAACAATTGCTTACAAAACGGAACTTTTAAGGTTTTTGAAATAAATGACGATTGTACGTAAAACTTACTCGATTACGACAGATCTGCGAAATGCAGTGCCACTGGTTTTCTTGGTCACCAAGCCGCATACGATAGTGACATTGCCGTGGTGCCTCTAACAAAGCACATTTTCTGAAATCGAAATATTATCGTTGTTACATGTACAGTGATGGGCAGAAGGGTGGCAACACTTTTTCTTTAATAAATTGAGAAGATTTACGTTCCAAAACATTTTCTATGAAGAAAATTTTACTCGAGAAATAGATCGAAAACGCTCAAAATGGTTTCGGAATGGCCGTCGAGTAAACTATTCCTCGAAGAAGAAGATTTTGGAACCCTGAATCTAAATTCATTTTCCTAAACTCATGTTCCTAAACTCATTTCAAAAAGTGTCGCAACCATTATGTCCATCACTGTACAAAAATTTTATAAAAACGTCTTGCGTTTCATAAACAACAATCTAATCGTAACTAACAGTAAATAATCTTTCAACTATTGTTGGAACAACTTCGCGAGCTTACAAATTACAATGCAGTATTACAGACACATTACAGAAACATAAAGTTACAAAATTTCAGGAATACTAACGCGTTAAAAGCTATATAATAAAAGCTATAAAAATATTACAGTGTAATAATTAAAATATGTACAAAATTATAAAATGTATTTAATTGTCCATTAAACGACACATAAGATCTCGCAGGCCTTTTCTCTCACAATATAAAAAGACATCGAGTACTTTGTTATAACGAGAAACTTGTTATATAATGAGAAACTTAAGAACGTACTTGGGAAAAGCGAGTTTCGTTTTGTCGCTGACCGCTTCGATAAATATGATGCCATCCAAAACGGCTTGCCTGACCTTAGCTCCCAATTCTTTATTCGGGAAATCCAAGCAGAGGTCAATATCCTCTCTAAATGCCCTCGCGACGAAGGGATCGCTTTTGTCAACGCAAGGATTCGTTTTCCATCTGAGAAACTCCGTATGGACCCTCGGATCGACTTCCAGACCAAAGTCCTTGCACTCCCTTTCCTTCTCCTTCTCACGATCACGCTTCCAATCCCTCTCGAGAGCTTCCTTATCGGTAGGCAAAGGTGATCTTTGTTCTTTTACAGGCGAATCAGGCGGCGAATTCTCTCGGCCATACTTTAAATTAAAGTGCGACGGCGACCTGCGTCAGAATTGCAAATCATTTTTCAATGGATCAATTCAATGAATTAATTTAACTCGCAAAAATTAACGAAATTTTTCATATCACTTTTCATTTAAATTTATTTTGCCTTATTCTGTATTTTTTACTTTTTACCTTAAAATCGACAAAATATACAATTGTGAATTACGGTTCTTTCTAATTTTTTGTAACACATAAAAGTACTTTTTAAAAATTACCGACAAACAATGTAGAAAGATATTATGTAAAGTCGTTTCAAATTTCTTACTTCCACATTTAAAACACTCGACAGTTTTGAAAAATTATAAATCTAATAGAAAATTGTTTATTACCTTCGGTGCTTCTTCGCAAAGAGCCCCTGCTGGCTTTCCTCCCCATTGCCAACGCGTCCTTTTGTGTCGATTTGAGGGTGCAGATGGGGATTGGGCCTTGACGGTGTAGATGTGAGCACCAAAGTTTTCAAAGCCGCTACTTCAGCTGCGAGCACTTCTGATTTCATTCGGCTTTCCTCCAAGAGACGCTCCGCCGTCGCCTGGCGTACGTTAGCTTCTCGAACCATATTGTGTGCCTCCTGAATATACATTTTATAAATAATCTAATATTCTCTACAAACTTTATCTTATTTCTTTACCAAATTATATTTATTATTTATCTGATGTGGCTTTCTAATAGATTAAAAACTCTTTAAGCGCATTAATTTAAATTCGAGGCATCAAGGGCGATTACGTTTTTTTCTTCTGTCAAATCTTTGGCAACTTACAAAATCCCACATAGACAATATATAAATTTCTTTTATTTAGTACTATATCTTTTCAATTTAATTTCTTTACTTTTGCAACATGTGTATTCTTTAATTCTTTAACAAGTGCGAAATTGGTGACTGACTTGAAAGAGGCTGGCAGTGAGTTCCTCGAGCTCAGTCTCTACATCCTGCCTGATCCGTGAAAGTCTGGCTACTTCCTCGTCCTTCAATTTCAATTCTTCATGAGCTCTTTTAAGTTCCTCCTGTAACTTCGCCACTGCGTGTTCCTTTACCTCGGCCACTGCTCTTCCCCATTTCTGGGTAGTAGGCGATGGCGGACCGTTGGTCATTTTAGGGACACACAGTAATTCTTGCTTCGATGGTTCTGTCGGCTAAAATATTTTCACAAATATAAATCTATATTTAACGCATAATACATACGTGTAGTTATTCTTTTTATATTAATTTCTTATTTCTATGAGATGTCTTATCAAAATCTGATAAGCCGAGGACTGAAATTACCTGCGTATCTTTAGGAAGGGACAGTCTCTTCGGCGATTCGAGGGAATTGTCCTTCTTCGAGTCCGAATCGGCTTTCTCATCGCTGGCTTTTCCCGCAGACTCAGCTTCGTTCAATCGAAAATCCAAAGGTTTCGTACGTTGAGCTTGAGACTCCGAGACTTCCAGCTCGTGAGATTTCAGCTTTTCGCAGGGCTTCACGGGCTTCTTCTCTTCTGATGGATTTCGATGTCGCGACAGGACACCTTGTAGTTTTTCGTTGTACGCGAACAATGGAGCGGTTTTGGTTGAACTGGAACTGAAATATTGAGAAATTGTGGTCATCAATAGCATATAAATTTACAACAATAATAATACAGTTTATACTCGGCCGTCTCGAACATCGGTCGAATATCTTGAATATAACGTTCGTGCAGTTTTTGTACGCGAAGGAAAAAGAATTTGCAGTTACAGCGAAATCATTGCTGTTGCTGCACATTCTATAAAAGGACGATTAAACCTTATTACCGCTCAATTATTGGATATTACAGTAAAATCTTTATTTTTACATAAAAAATTTTTGTTGAGTAAATCTTTTAAACTAAATTAAAAAGACACGTTTGCCGCAAATTAACTTAGAAAATACATTTTGTAGGGAAACAGTTCTACTTTAATGGTGAAACAAAAATCAGTTTATTATCGTAATAAGTGTATTGTAACAAAATACCTTTCATGTTTAATAATCCATTAAAAGTTACAATAGCATACAGTATGCCACTTCAATCTTCATTTGATTGTGTAACACACGTCTGAATTTTAACTCTTTGTTTAAATTAATATAGACTCATCAATTTTCATATATTAATAATAATTTAGAATGTATTAATAACTTTGTAACACTATATTATTAAATTAAGTTTTATTATATGTAATAAAAATTCCTTCACGGAAAATTCTACATTTTTATCGAGTGGCCGTCCACACAGTAAAAAATAAAATGTTAATGCTAACATTTTTCACATGTCCCAAAAGGTCCACACTCAAAATTTTAAGTTAAAATAATATTCATCGTGCGTATTAATTTTTGACAAATTATAAATGTTATTTTATTAACGCTATACTTCACATTTATGTAATAAAAATAGATGTAATAAAAATAGACAGGCTAAGTGAACCGTACGAATAGTTACAAATTGAAATAGTTAAAATAATTTTTACAAAATGTCGATATTACATGTTTTGGTTGGTTTTGCGAAATAGTTGTGTTAAAAGAACTCAAAATAACATTCAATTTTTTAGTGGCACACATAAAGTGCCAAGTTATTACGTTAACATAAATATAGCACATGAAAATTTTGCGAAAACAATAACATATCTATTTTATGTAAATTTTACATTGAAATAATCACATCTTGGTAACACAAGAAAATTTTAACATTTGCACACACGATTTTTTACTGTGCCAAAAAGTCGATTATGTATTTCGTAAGAAGGCGATTTCGAGAGGAAAGTAGAAGAAAGCCAATACACACCTATCGTCTAGGAACTTGTTGTCATCCTCGTCGAATAGACTAGTGGGTTCTTCGTCCTCGTCCTCGCATTTCGTAACATACCCGAAGAGATCCGTAGCTGCCCTCGCGAGGTCCGATTTAAGAATAGGATGAGGTGGATGTAGCGTGGCGCAATCAGCTTCGTCCGTGTAGAGCTCGTCCTCGTCCGTGGTGTATTCCTCATCGCCGGTTGTTCCGGTACTCCCAGCTCTTCTGTGCTTCGTCGTGAGTGGTCGATAGGCGTATTCGTTCGAGCCGGATACCGACTCGTTGGATTCCATTGACTCGGGCTGCTGCTGCTCCTGGACTTCCTTCATGGCGCCTCACTGTGGCCAGATGTAGTCTTCAAGCTTGCTACAACATTTGACAACTCGATTACTTCAAGAGTGAAACAGTAAAAATTCTCCTTTCAAATTTTGTTCCATCGCGGAACATGCTCTATTTATTATGTCTTTTAGAAATGCTCCAATAAAATTTTGCAAATTCATATTAAGAAATCAATAAATTTCATTAAGTCCAATAATTACAAGGAATTACACAACTGTCCAAACAATAGAAGTAAAATTGTAAAAATATATAAAGGAATAAATAATATTTTCTTTTATCTCAAAAATAGAATGTACAAGATACATTTAGAGCGACTAATTATACTTTTATTTAACATACGATTTATTACTATTATTGCTCGCGAAATGGCGTTTATTAACGATATGCGTGTGATACACGATTGTGCGACTTGTGAAAAACTGGCGAGGACCTTTCTCGTGCCAGAAACCATACGAAAATCTTTGTTTTATAAATAACTAGTGTTTTATAAATAACCCGTGAATTCCATGCATTCCTTGCGTGTCAAGGAATGGGCGTGAATATGGACATGCGTGTCGCACGCACTCACATGCCTCTGTTTATTATGTAAATGTACCTCGGGAAATTTAAGCTTATTAACACACAGGCCACGTCAAATAAGCCTATTATTCGCCATGGTCATTACGCAATTTTGCACGTCGTAAACTTACGCGCGAAAATATAATTGACAAGGACGAAATTTAGCGTGTCGCTCATTAATGAACATCGCCGTGCGGTTTAATTGCTTCACTTACTCCTTCCTTTATTCATCTGGTTTAAGTATAAGATATACGGAATACCACACGTTACGCATTCCGACACGAAACCGACGTGGAATCCTATTTTTACCGAATTATCTCCCTTGACACTGTTTCGTCTAACTGCTCTAATGCCTTCCAACCACTTCACAGAGTGCTTGCAGATACATTACAGCTTGAGATAATGAAAAAGGAACGAACTATCGTGTTGCACGCATATCCTTACGTCATCCTGCCGTGCCGTGCGCGCGATACTTAAAAGAGAAATATGTCCGCTCACACACCACCCCCTTCCCTGCAATTCAACAACAATTAGCAACTCGGCGGGTTTCTGTTCTCGTGGCAGATCGTTAATACAACTTGTCCCGGGCGACACTGGCAGCGCGACAATATTATCGTTGTAATTAAAGGCAAGTATATTATTAATTCTATCGCTGAATCTCCGGTGGATACAACGTTAATTAAAACCGCGGCCGCGTTAATAATACGTTCAGTCTTAAAAGGTAACCGTATTTTTCACCCGGCAATTCAGAATATGGATAAACTTCCGACTTAATTCCGCGGAATAGCGCTAATTGGCGTGTAAAGTATGCGGAAGAACGCTTTACAATTCAATTTGCATACGCTCATCCGCTCGCTCCGGTCGCCGTTAGAGCTCCATTATTTCCCCGAGTCTATGAAGTAATGAAATTATTCAATAATGAGACGGCGAGACTCGGACAATTAATTCATCGTGACGTCTTTCGCTAAAAAAAAATCTTAACAAACGCCGATTAAAATATCGTACGCGCGTGTGATCCCGCCCGTTTCTTCGCGCGACTGCCGAGAGGTGCCGATAGACGGGCCCCGTAATTTCTGCGATCGGATTCCCGGGACGACGCTAATGATTCGTTATTCGAGGATATCGCGAGGATTGTTTCCACGTAGTCCCACGAGGCGGGCCTTTAACAATGTAACAGGCGGTACCGCTGGATCCACGAAGATGATTTCCTTCGTGGCTATATAAGGGACGCGCGGGGGATTGCGTCACAGTTAAATCGTGATCGCGCGAGAAGGCGGTGAGTGGTACAGCCGGGCACACGCTATGCCTTCTCTCTCTCTCTCCCTCTTTCCCTCGAGTATCATCGCGGGTCAGAACCACGCGATAAGCACAAATCAAGGACGTGCTTCTTTACTTTTACCATCGAGAAGAACCCAAATCGGTTTTGGGATTGAACAAGCGATATCGATAGTCGAATATTTTAATATTTGCAGTACCGGCCAATAAGATATCGTGAAGTCCCATGATACGAGATAGCAGGGTTTTTGTCTTTTATTATTTAATAGGCATCGTCTATGGCTTCGTCGTGAATTTATTGCCCTTGGAGTGAAATCTGTTTAGTGGAGAATTGTTAGATCGTGCAGTCGTTGTGAATAAAGATTTGTGATTAAACGTTGATGTTGAAAACCTGCTGTCTCGTATTAGGAGCCAATCTCATAATGGAGGATTTTCCTCTTCATATACAAATTGCAAAAGCGTAGAGGGAATACATGCAGGTCGACATCGTGTGTATACGTGTACTTTTAATTTAATAAGCAATTACGAGCGCGTGGAGAGTCCGGAGCCCGGCGTCCGATTTGTATCGTTTCGCGTCAGCGAAGGGCCCGGTAATCCGGCGGCTAACAATCAGTCAACACGAAAGGGATTAGGGGATGCATTAACATTTAGAAAGGAAACATCGTGTTTCCTGCGAGAAACGCCACGGTCCGCGATACTCCCTGGGCATACAGTCCTGGCCTTGCGCTCTCTCTCTCTCTCGCTCTCACGGCTCGCGTGTGCTAGTTAGCGTAGCGTACACACGCGGCTCTTGAATTGACAGCATCTCGATGGTGTGGGTGCGCGTGTGAGCCGCGTGCGACCGCGTACCAGTCGCAGACACGCTCTACGAACAGCGTACCATGACAGACGACGGCGAAAGGTAGGAGAACGTGCCTACTGCCTACCGCGCTCCCATTCGCTTGCCGAATGTCCCGAAGACCTTCTATCGCGAGGTCATCATTTTTGGGGATGGCAACGCGAAACAGGGGTCGAAGTCTCGAACTTCGCTAAATTTAGATTTCTATTCGCGATATAACTCGCGATTTAACGTCCTTTCTCCCTTGTAAGCTTCCTTAGAATTTAATCATATCGGTTTTACCGACGCGAGGATCCTCGAGGATAGCGCGTCAGAATTTTCAAATAAACTTGGCGTGAGTATCAGCAAAATGCCAGATATAAGTCGAGATTCTCATCACGTCGCAGTCTGTTCTAGCCTGATTTTTTTTTGTAGCACGGATAAAGTCTTACCGAGACTCCTCTATCCGTTCTTCTATCAACGGGAACAATATTTTATTCATGAGATAAATCCTATTCATTGAATAAATGTACTTGCTCCCTTTCTCTCTGCACAATCGACAAAGTGAGAAAAGAAAACAGTACAAGTTTTATATACACATGAATAAATCATAATTCTTCGTCGAAGCTAGCCAGACTATTGTGGTCTAAATAGATGTGTCTAAAAGGACGTGTCTAACAAGATCCAGCGAGATTCAATTTCACAATGTAACCGAGTACGAGGCGGATAATCCGAAAAATTGATAGCTAGAAAATCGATCGTGCGAGCGCTTGTTAATCAATGGATCAAGGTTTTCGAATAATATAGTCGTGCGATATTCAAGACACTTCTGCCTTGAGAATCATAGCGAATAAACCTCAATTCGTATGACCTAGATGCATGTAAGTAAGAGGGACGTAATTTAATTTCTCGCTCAGTGTAGTCGTACCTGCAGTTAAGTCTATTAACGAAATTTGCGGTACAAAATTTACGATTTAACTGATTACCATTTAGCACTCTAAACGTCAATCAGCGAATTCTCGCAGAAAACAGTGAATAGTCACCGATTTAAAGTTACAACCACTGCAATTTTCAATGGTATAGTCCCCTATTATGAGGTAGGTTCCTGATATGGGATAGCGGGGTTTCTATTAAATTAATAGGCATTATCAGTTGATTCCGCCATGAATTTATTGTCCTTGGAACGAAATCTGTTCAGCGAAAAATTCATTCATAGATCGTGTAATCGTTGTAAAGATTTGCAATTAAATTTGGATGTTGAAAACCTGCTATCCCATATTGGAATCCTATCCCATAATAGACTTTCCTCTACTTATAACTGCGAATCAGCAACTGTTCACTATTTTCAGTAATAATCCAGTGATTGACTTTTAGAGAGTACTAAAGGAAAGTCCTCTATTATGAGATAGCAAGTTTTCAACGCTCAAATTCAATCGCAAATCTTTTTCGCGGCGATTACACCGTCTAACAACGATTTTTCCACTAAACAGATTTCGCTCCAAGGGCAATAAATTCATGGGTGGAATCAACTGATAAGGCCTATTAATTTAATAGGAGAAACCCCGCTATCCCATATTATGATCCTGCCTCATAATCGAGGACTTTCCTCTACTTATTTCCCACCGATATTTGCCATCGTAATAACAACCATATCACTGCATCTACCTAGCACAGAAATGCGTTATTCTGATCTACATTTATCATTCACGAGGAGGTAAGATAATTAAAAAATTCCTCCGTAAAAAGATGCACGCGTAGGAAGCCGCATAATGCATTTTGCTTTCACAATGGTACTCTTTGATACAATATAACGTCGACAAGACCACCGTCGTGAGGCGCTTGCGCAAATAAGATTTCGAGGCGAAATCGAAGCGTGTCGTTTTACACGCCGTTGCACAATTTTGACAGCTCGGGGCAGGTGCGTCTTAATCTCGCCGCGCGTCTTCTTTCGTACTGGCTGCGAGTAATTATCGCACATTGATTGCGAGAAACATGTACCTCCGATATAGCCTTCGGCGCGCGGTGTATAGCTGCACCTTTCTTTATCGATAGCGCACGGAGTTCGGGACCGATCTGCACAATCCGCGCAACGTTTACCGCATGACGCATACCGCGTGCGTAACGGCCATTATTCTGTTTTCTTCGTGCACAGCCGGACGAAACGCGTTTTCACACGTGCCCGCAGCGCTTAGTGTACCCTTTTTGTTATTGAATCATAGATCGCCGCGGCACGGAAGCTACGATATAGAACTATTGTGTAGCTTCCTATTGTAGGATTGACACACCGCGTCATGAATGATAGAGACAATGGCGCGGGTTAATCCAGCGGTGTTTCATTTCGCGCTCTGCCTATGCGGTTGACTAACAGTATATCGTTTCACCGAGTAATTCATACGACATTCGTATCCTCGAGATGAGCTACGCCTGCGAGAGCAATGATGCATAATTCAACGACAGCGACAGACATAACGGTAATAATGTCAGGCATGCAATTTTCAGTTCTTTGCTGCAAAGCAAATCTTATTATTATTTATTATCCTTGAATAAAATTTATTCCATCGTTATACGATATGACGTGTATGTATGTACAATTTAAAAGATTATGTGTGTGTGTGTGTGTGTGTGTGTGTGTGTATGTATGTGTGTGAAACTGAAAGCATTAACAGAACTTATGTATATTATAATCTGTTCTCTCTAAAAGCCAATCAGTACACCCTCAGAAAGGATTTCTGTTACTGAGGCAAAAAATATTCCTGACGCATTTACATTTCTCACAACCTCATTTAGTATAAGAACAGGACAATATCAAAATAAAATCGATAATTCTTATTCTCCTCTATCGAATTAAAAAAGTTCGACTTACTATATTGAGACAAGAGTAACTTATATAAATGTAAGTTTATATATTCTTGCGTTTAAAATAAATGTTTCTTGGCACCACGATATTCGACAAAAGACGATACATAGGGGAGACCGGGGCGAAGTCGTCATCGGGGCGAAGTCGTCACTATAGTTATCTCGAAATCTATATGTCATATAAATTTGTTGTTAATATTATAAACGCTATTTATGATGTCTACGTAATCAACGGAATTTAGTAAAATTATATATCATGTTATGATTTTTATTACAACAAACGTATTTTCAGAAGTCAAAAGTGAATTTTTTTCCGCATCGAAAGTTTTTAATATTTTAAATATTATTGTTCCTTAAAATCTCGAGATAAGTTATTCTAAAGAGTAATGCATGCTGAACACGAATCTAGTGAAGTTTTTTTCAGTTTTCTTTATTTATAATATTTTATAAGCGACTAAAGTTGAAATCTGTGTCCGGGGTGAAGTCGTCATCAAGCCACCGGGGTGAAGTCGTCACGGTTACGACTAAAATCGACTATTGCCACTGCGTCGAGAAAGAGAGGCCGGCCCCCAAAAAATGTCACGCAATTACAACCGCGGCCTTCAACGAGCAGTGGGCGAAAATCGAAGTCAAGGAAGCAGGAGTGGTCCGATTCCGACAGTGATGACAAAACAGAAAAATGATTTTCTTCTAATTATTTTCATTGTACTTTTAACTAATGTTAATTAATGTAAATGTTTAAATTTTTCTATTAAAAAATAATTAATAAAATGTATTCTATCGTATTTCATGATCGAAATTATATAGTTTCATTTAAAATCTAGTCCGAGAATGGAGTGACGGCTTCGCCCCATAGGGGTGACGGCTCCGCCCCGGAAATTTTGACATTTCAATTTTTGCACCATTTTTACTCTATACCGATTGAACAAAGCGATGTAGACCAAAAATACATAAAAAACATTATAGCCAAGGATTCACTTTTTACAACGGTACACCACATTTCACTAAAATTATGTATTTTGTTGTTAAAAACCGGCATCGAAAAAAAGGTGACGACTTCTCCCCTACTCTAGATTTTAGAATTTTTCATTTAGGATTAAAATATTCCTTTCCCTATAATAAATATGATTGGCGCTGTATCGATCCTATTTTATGACACGTTCAAGTGTAACAGCATTGGATCCGGACATTTTTTCTGTGGGGGCAGATTATATTATCATTGAAAACAGCGAATACTCACTGATTCACAATTATAAGTATACCACTGCGAGTTTCAGCGGTATACTTATAATTGTAAATCGGTGACTATTCGCTGCTTTCAGTGATGATTCACTGATTGGCTTTTAGAGAGTTGAAAGTCTTGACAGGAATAACAGCTGAGGCGAAAGAAAGGGCTTGAAATCAACGTGAAGAAATCATGCTTAACTTTTCCGACCCCTGGCCTTTGAAAAAGAGGCTGCCAAAGGTAGACTAAAAGACGGAATGCTCGTGCAAGATGAACATATAAAGGCCACGATGAAACGGCTAATAACATAACTATAGCAGGAGAATTGCGAGGAGACGGGAATGAAAAGAAATGTGGACGTTGTTTCCCACGTACGTACGTACGTCAGAATGCATCCGCTGCTAAATCAACATTAACGATGCCCGCGTAGAACCAGCAAAACATGGCGAAGGTCGTAGTGTTCTATCTAGATATGCGAATTGAAGATCTGCGAATGCGCTTAACTAATCGATTTTATGATATATGATAATTGAATTTCTCGCGAGTAGAATACTAAGTCGTGAGAACGATCGAAAAACGTTATTCAGTTTTCTAATTTTTAATGTTTAAATAAAAAGTAACTTTTGTCGACCACGACCGGCTAGTTTTTCAGTAGAGTTGGATACGCTACGTTTCGACATTATTTCTGGCCCTCGTCAAGTAAACACCGCAATTTTAGAACAACGCGACGCAGTTTACCTTTCAATATTTACTTTAAAATCCTATTCATTTTATTTTATGTCACACGATTTTATGTCACACGATTTTATTACAACATTTAAATCAATCACAATTTACATTCAAATATAATGATGTTGTTTTTATTGAAAAGTAAAATCCATCGTACGTAATATTAAAAATTAATTTTCATTGCAGCTAAAATTGGCTTTTTAACGTTGTCGAAATGAATATTTATTCGATATATTCGGGAGCATGTACCGCAAACTGTCGTACGTATATTTCGATCGGGCAATTATTTACGGTAAAACGCCCACGTTTTACCCAAGCCGCAACGACGGCGTTCACCGCGATCGGTTATTCAACGATTACACGGCTTGCGTACAGAACAAACGAGAGAGAGGAGGATAAATCGGAAGTGCGTTATCGCGCGACCAATCTCTGGTTTCCATTTGATAACGAAGCACCTGCTCAATACAATGCGATATACCGAACAGATATGCCACGAAATAGGACGAGCGAAGGTACCGGCGAAACCGGGAGCGAATAAATCGTGCGTGTCCAGCGATTTAAATGTCCGGCGGCAAAGCGCGCGCGTTTAAAACGCATCGCGGCGAGACTTCATCCCTCTTCTCCCTCTCGACCCTTTCCAAATGCCCTAAATCATCTTCCGGCGACGGGAGAGCGCCGCGTTGCGTATTTCGCTCGCCCGACGCAATTTCAATCCACGGCGACGCGAATGGAAAAAAATATCATTCCGGGAAAGTGCGCCGGAGTAATTTTCCGCGATACGCTCCGTCAATCAAACCGCTCGGCCAGCAATTCTCAAAGCGAATTGCTGTCGGGAACCGAAGGTCGGGTCTCGCCGGATTCGACGTTTCGCGTAAACTACGGGCGACTAGCGAAATTAATACGCGCATAACAAACACGGCCGCCTCTCGGAAAATACGCGCCTCGAAAAATACGTACCGATTCTTCCCCACGATTGATCGCAACCCGCCGAGGAAATCAAAGCTGTCAATACGACTATAAATATGTTTAGTCGGCAATATTTCAGATAATATATTATGTCGTTTGTCGAAACATATATTTCTTTAAATTGACACATATTTTTCTGAGGTGACAAATATTTGCTTGACAGCCCATGACCGCCGCTGAATCGAAGAAACACTTTTTTCAATCGACTCTTTTTTTCGCTCAACGAATAAATAAAATCATGGTAGCATTGAATAGCCAAACTCGTAGTCATTGCATTCGCTTGTATACGCCACTGTGCCCGTCCAACCCGAGTCGAGTATTTGGTCCCGGAATGGGCCTCGATTGTTCTATTCTGTCTCCATCTGGACCTCGGAGTCGGTTCGAAACTCAAATTTGAGGCCCAGATGAGTAAAAAGAATTGTGTTTAATTTAATATTTGTAATAAAATATTTCACCTTCTTTGAAACCTCTTAGGCCGAAGAGAACCTATCGAATCTCCGTTCATTACACTGGCATCGGTCTCTTTACTGCTAAAAACAAAAAGTAGCTACTCTTTTCAGGCCCACCTGAGGTCAAAACTTGAATACACTTTCTTCGACACAAAGACTTTAGTTCGACCTCATTGCTCCGAATTAAAAAATCATACGAGGCTAAACCGAGGCCAGAATATTCGACTCGGGGATCCAATTTACACTCCTCTGACGCACGATCGACGCAAAGGTCAAACAATCGCGGTTCTGGCCTCTTCTATCGCTCGCGCGATTTCGTTTATCTCGTGAAACTAGAATCGGAAAGACTCTCGTATCGCGAAGAAACGGCCGGATGAGAATCAGGTCCCCCCCGAGCGGTTGCGCTAAAAAGAAATGTCAGGAGCGAGGAAGTCTCGGAAATGTCGATAGAGAGGCTCGAGGCAGAAGCGGAGTGACAGTCGAGTTTCCGGCAGCGAGAAACCTACCTGTCGGGTGAAATCTTCTCTTTCTCCGAAATCGGCGACATTCGTCACCGTCAGGTTCGAGCGGCGGAATATAGACACGACGATCGAACGCGACGTCGCGAACGCCAGGTCGACGATGGACAAAGGCAGAACTGGTCGAGTCGTGAGTCACTGAATCCGCGCTTCGCGGCGGTTCGGCGCGGACTGAACCTGCTCTATTCTCCCACTCGCTCTTTCTCTCATTCTCTCCCTCGGAGTCTGCCAATGATCCCTCCCCCTCCTTCGGCATCGCCTCGATCATCATCCTCCTCGCCGTACATCATCAACCTGCTGTGGCGATCCGAGAGAGGAGCTACGTTGTGCAACTGCGATGTGCACGAGTGATGGTGCGTCGTATATAATAGAGCGTTTCAAATAGAATCGCAGAGAGCGAATTGAGGTGCCGAACGCAGGAATGAGGAAGTCCGCAATTTGCAATTTTAGACACGACGTCA
Organism: Vollenhovia emeryi; assembly: GCF_000949405.1. Lineage (NCBI taxonomy): Eukaryota > Metazoa > Arthropoda > Insecta > Hymenoptera > Formicidae > Vollenhovia > Vollenhovia emeryi. The sequence continues at coordinate 159,726 of NW_011967071.1, forward strand.
CGTTCGAATCGCGCTCTAAAAATTGTGTATTTCTTAAGTCGAGCGCCTCGACTTTTCTTTGTCCTCGATTAAAGCGTTGCACGAGGAAGATAAAGAAACAATGGGGGATAATTTATTTATCGCGTAGCGCGAGTATCTGTCTTTTCCCACTTGCGCAGACACACCGTTGAATTCGCAATGTTAAATTTGACTCAACTTGAGTCGCCGCTCCTACTCGACGTGCCATTAATTTAATTAAAGAACAGAGAAAAAAACAGACGTAGAATTGAGTAATAGATGTAGTTGCCTTTTAGTTACATTCCGTGTTCAAAAATAAATTTTTTAAGCACATGGTAATTAGAGATAACGACATGTTGAGTAGGAACCCGTCAACTTATCGTCGAGTGAGTCAGCTTTGACACGACGACTTTAACAGTGCAAGCAGAATCGCAAGTGTCGCTGATCATTCGCGTGTTTCCGAGAACAAAAAGCGTCACCGATTCGCCTCGCAGAAGAGATCGTCGAGGGCTGTCCGTTTCCACTTGCACCGCGGATCGTCCTCAAGCCCGTCTCCACGGGCAAGACTCGCCGTCTGTTTCCACTCGCGGGACGACAAGCGCGCCGTTGATTGGCCGCATCTTCGTCCGGCGGCCCTTTGTCAGCGTTGGCCGCGCATTATTCGCCAATATATTTGCATTTAATGTCCGACTCCTTGGCCACGGATCCCATTCCCGACCACTTGTCCGTCTTGACTTGGCTCTCCCACCCACGCGCGATTTTCGACGATAATAACATCCCTCTCCCGTCAGTGCGCCTCGAGTAGGCCAGCTAGCTGGAACGTTAATTATAGCGTCCGTAATTGAGTTTGATAGGGCTCAATGAGATAAGTGTGACCCTTGATGCGCGACGGCCCCTACGTACCGCGCCTATGTAACGCTGGGAGCATTAACGCTAACCATCCACTGGTTTCTTCCTACGCGCTTATATCGGCTATTAAAGTCATCCGACGTAATTTCCTTTTTCCAGGAAGGACGAAAATAGTTATTCCCACTATAAATCTATGTCGTAATCCATCATCCCCCACCGGCGGGATTTACCTTGTTGACGCTAAATAATAGCATTTCATTGGGTTTTATTTGTATGGAAATTTTTTCAACGGCCGCGCTATTTGCCTCTTTACTACGCGACTCAATTAGCGCCGGGAGCAACGTTAAAATTCGTTCTATCGTGCCTTCCGGACGCATTCTGTACGCAGGCAACGCGAATGCAACCTGCGGCGCAACCGCGATGCATTGTCCGCTTCGTTGTGCCGCAATTCCGCTGCCGAACAAACTTTGGCCTCGCGAAATCTCAGGCTGTACCTATCCTGCCGCGAGGCCGATGATAAAACCGCACCCGCCAAATTAAAAGTTTATCGTAGCGCTTTTAATCTGTTATTTACAAACCGACTTTGTAAAAATAGCCTGAATTGTTTGTCTCGAGAGAACTGAGGCGAAAACACACGTAAACTCTGAAAAGAGGTGTTTGCAGGGGAAAAAACGCTTGTTTTCGTCTCTGTAAAATTTAACTAATTTTTTTTCAGAGGGCAATTTTGCCGCCCACATTTAACGACCAAACCGTTAAATACAACATGTGCAATTAATTTTTCAGACTAACGATTCCAGAGGAGAAAGAAAGGAAAGAGAATTCAGCACCGGACCTTTTCACGAGCTATTTTTCTATATAGATGTGCTTTCAAGGAGTTAAATGAAATATTTTTACAAAGGGAACACAAAGGCGAGGAAAACTGGCCAGAAAACTCTTTTCACGGCGTAATTCCTTGCTAAACGACTCGAGGTTTTTAAATGCCCTTTAAATGTCAGTTACCGCGAACACAAGAGCTAATGTCGAGGAATCCTTCGAGGAGACGTTCGAGAAATTCGAAGGAACCGCGAAAGTCGCTGTTCTCTGCGAGCCACGCACACATACGCGCGTCTGGGATGCGTAGCGCGCGTGAGACGTTATTCCCAACTATTTGCGTGCGATTTCGTCACTTTCGGCGCCGATTTCACCTCGCCAAACGAACACGCGTACAAACGTGCACGCGCCTATGCCGAGAATAGACGACTTGTACGAATGCGACGGAATTCGCAGATAAAGTTCCTATCGACAAGTGACATTTTCAAATTTCGCGGGGCTCCAGGGAGTATTTTCCCGCGCGACGAACGCCCGCAATAAAGTTGGAAAAATTCATATTTTCAGGTAAACTGCAGTGTCAGAGTTGCCATTAATATTTCAACAGCGGCTGCCGTCTATTAAATTACGCCTTTCAATATTCACTATATGCACGTCAAAATTCCGGACGAAAGGAAACGTACAGTTCTGACAAAATTCTGTTTCGCATGCATTTTTCTCTTTTTCATCAAGCTCAAAGAGGTCACGATTTGTAACGAGAATTCACCGCCGTAAACTTTGCGTATCTTCTATTTGCTTTAGAGAGTAAATAGTTTTACAAATTATTGCAGTATTTTACAAAATTTATCAAATATAATAAAAATTGTAAAAATTTACTCTCGAACGTTCGCAAATACACGAGTAAGTGTGTTTCATGCGTTTTCATGTAATTTATCTGTACCTCAATATCATTGATAGCAAAGCGCCACGTGTAAATTGCACAAGAGGGAATAAATTTCTCTCGCATGACACAGGACGTTAGGAACGAATGATTGGGCAAACGGTAATAACAAGCTAGCGTTTTACGAGATCTTCCTGTGCCAACCAATTATCCGACTGGTAAAGTTTCTTTTCTTAACACGACAAATTGTTAAGATTCTCGAGTTAAACGCGGTATTGCAACGTGCAAGTATCGCAAACTTATTAAAAAAAAAAAGAACTGCGTCGATGGAACGTGTTCTGCGGCGCGAGACAAAAATTAATTATACGATCGAATTCTCGCAGAATATCGCGTGATGTCAACGAAAGGAACGGTTTGACGAGCAATAACTTTACAGCCGCGCACGTCCCTTTATTAGCTCGCATCAAATCAGCGGATTGAGCAACTATCGATCCCGCGGACGGTTGCCAGCCCCAATTTTTCCCAACTTCCACTTTGCCAGATGAGCCGGCATTAATCCTGCGTAAACAGGAGGGGCCCGTGAGGGAACAAGACGGAGCGCGCACCCCTCCGTGCACTTTTCCCAAGCTTATTTTTAAACGCGCAGTCGATGCACCTAGGGCCTCCCGCTGCAGGAATTCCATACGCATACGCGATATTACATACGTCGCATATAGGTATACCTATGTGCGCCTATACGCCGCGACAGTATCGCGCAGATCATGTGTAGATACGTGCTCTCACGTTCCCCTCGGGCCGTGACCCGACTGCGCACGAGCCGTGGTGGATTCCATCGTGCCAAAAGGCCCCAACGTGGAAGCCGATGCACGTGTGACGCGGGGTCGCGTTGTTAGATGGGTCACAAAGAGCAACCGCCCAGACAATGGGCCGGCGTTATAATGGGTTCGTTATTTTATTATAGCGCCGTCGCGTCTATCGGCGTCAACGAACTCACGCACTTATACAGCGGGCAAGAGTGTCGGTACGCAATTCAATTTGCGATTTCACGCACGTCGCATATTTCTAGAAGAGAAAACATGGAACGTTCATTGATGGGCCATACATGATCAACTTTCTTATCGAATTACGAATTTATTACGTATGTTTTAGTCGACGGAGGCCGACGGAAGCGAAAAATAATGATTACGTCGAGACATTGCACGTATATGAGACATAAACTTGACGGGAAATAAGTCGTTTATCGCAGATTACTCTTCGTTGAATTTTTCTCAGCGAAAACGCCGCGAGAAGTCTCGTGATTTTCATCGGAATTCCTCAAACGTCGCTATTCCAGAAGCTAGGCTGCAAAACAAGATTTTATTAAGACGTAATTCGAATCGCGCAAATGATATATTGTTGTCCAGCCACGTTCTTTCAGTGTAACTCGTGAAAAACTCAACATTTTTAACGACATCGAAACTCGATACTTAGTTTTCTTGAAAAAAAAAAAAGAAAAGATTAACGCCGTGTGTCCGATTCCAACTTCCTGTGTAACGTGTAACGTGAATGAAAAGTAGCAAAAAAATCTCGTCGAGATATACAGACTCGACGTGGTGCATTACATTGCACATGTGATACACTGTAGATCATATAGATCGCTTGGAATAAATTCCTCTGAGAAAGTGCACTCAAGCGGATCTATTCCGCTTCAAAGAGCGTAAACGCCATACGGCGCGCGGGATTCCACACGCGCAACCGTGGGATCGTAACACGTCCTCGTAGGATAGTTCTTGAAATCGCGTAATTGCCTTTGATTTATGCAGCATTAACCGGAACTGTCTGTAAGGCTGCGAGTCCGAGTTAAACATAACTATTAGAGTGTAGAATATAGCACTTTTAATTACACAACTTATCACATTCACGATTATAAATTGCAAATACATTTGCGATAAATAAATTGTTCTTAATTAACTGGCCGTAATATTATCTCGTTTCCAGACACGTTTTTTTCACATAACTTTCAACATATTAAAATGACTGTAATATTATATTAATACAACATTATTAAACGTCCGATTAAAGGCAATAATTGTGGTCGAAGTGCGCGATATTTTTCGAACGTGCAATGCTCCGTGTAGAATAGGAAAAAACATGTTTTTTTATGTAGAATAATATTTTTCGCCGGAAGAAAATGTCGATAGAAAAATAACGCCGCTCATTGTCAACGTACGAACTCACAATAGCTTCGTAGCTCCGTTTCGGCGACTCCAAGTTTCGGTCTGCGGTGATAACTAGACAAGTATCTAAAAGGTTCAGAGATATATTACGAACACGCGTCTCGCTTCCGACTGGATGCGATAAAGCCAACGAGATTTATGCAGCCCACAGCATCCCCGCGTCCTCTAACGTTGCAGTCGCGGTTTTTAGTTATCTCCGCCGGTTCCGCGGCGCAAACGCATGACGTTGCACGTGCGTGTGTAGCATGCGTTCACTTTATCTCAAACGGGATATAGGGACGCGGGTATCGCGCACCTTGCAAAGGAATCTCGCAAAGCTGTACTGAAATTGAAATGGAATCTACAACCGTAGCAATCTAATTGGATGAAAACCGTAAACTCGTGCAGCATAATAAAAGCAGCACGAGATGCTTCGGAGTGAAAAGCGTCGCCGGATGTTATTCATGGCTCGTTTTCTTTTGAGAAAGACGCTTTTTGAATACCATATTCACGATACTTTCATATTTATTACTGCTTAACTTTTTTACCTTACTATACGTACTGTAATTGTATTCCCAAATATTAGCGGGCTATTCACCGATTGATTTAAAACCAAGCTTCTCCAAAGGTTTCTATAATACAACCAATTAATTACTGCATAAAATGAGAGAATCGTTGATGCAAAAAATGTAGTAAAATTATAGTAATATCGGAATGGTATTTTCTAAGAAAATTAATTTCGAATCAATTGGAAAAACGCATCGCTGCTCAACAATTTCCCCGCTTCCCTTCCTTCTTTTACTATTAAATCTCTGAGAGGAAGCGACTCGCACTGCAGCTTTCCAAACTTCATATTGATCAACAGAGAATGTTCAGGTCCAAGTGTAAGATTATCTAAATTTATACGTACGCGACCTGGTTAAATAAATGACGGTGCACCGACGTGAAATCGTGGCCGGGCGCTTCAGGGCTGCCTCGAGGCCAGGGATCGCCCCGTCCGCGTCTTCCCGGTGCCGTCGAACCGGCGCGGACCGGAATCCGGCGGAAACCGGTACGACGAGTTCCACGGTCGACGGGTACCCCGGCCGTGACGCGCGCGCGCGCGCGCGCGCAATGTGCACGACTTCCCGTACTTCTAACTCATAAACGAGACACGGCCCCCGTGTACTCGCTCGTAAAAATTCTTACGGCGATTCGCGCTTCTCGCTGGGCGCGCTAACGCGAGTACACGTGCGTGAGTGCACGTGCACGTGCGTGATCCTTCACTCAACCCGGGCGACTCCAGCCCAAGAACCCGCTTATTAACCCGTTGGATCCTTCGTGCTGCGCCACGAACGGGTTATATGGCTTTCCTTCGCGCGAATGTAGGAAGTAGGCTTTTTTTCAAATTCGTGGAGATAAACCTGTGAAAGTGTGTCATACCGTAAAAACCTGCGTGAATACGAAATGAGGGAAGATTAGTAATTAGTGCGCGCAATAGAATCGTGGCAGCGTTATCGAAATACAAGCCGCCAGTCAATCCCGAACACTCCTGTTGCATTTTCCTCATCTTAAGCACTGGAATCGTTTGTCCACGCATTTATTTCGCTTGTCCACTCAGCGAAATTGAATTGTTAGCAAACAAATGTAGAGAAACGGACAAATATTATTGATTTGACCAACTGGCAATAAGTTTTAACTATATAAAGTTATCGCGAAAAATATTACCTCAGCCATTAAACCTGTACCTTCCTACAACCGTGACTCAAACGTTAATAATAAACGTAAAGCAATGCGATGGAGGATCACAAGTTTTTTTTCTCATTTTTAATCAGTCAATAAGAAAAATTGACGAAGGGCAAAAATTAGTTAAATAATTTTGATCAGTTAATGCAAAAGACTGATCTAATGCAAGAACTGAATCACGTAAATTCGTGCGTTTACTATTATGCCGATAAATTGCGGTTTATTTATGTAAGGAGTAGAAAAAGAAGAAATAAGGCGCGTTAATATAGAGTGCAGTAATGCCAAGGAAAAACTCGTAACGGGGGAGTACAGCACAAGGAAGTGGAATAAATATATTTACAACGCAATGGAAGAAGCGATTAGTTCCGCTTACCTAACTAACGACCGGCCTGCGCTCCGAATGATGCATTCGGATATTCCTACTAATCAAAGCGCGTATTGTACGCAACGCGGTATGTTAAAAATCACGCGCCTATTTAATTACTTCGACAAAGGAATGCACGCGGATTGCGCAAATTCCCGTCACGTGTTCCCCCGATCGCGCTTCGTAAAACGGAAACACCGCGTATATCACATCATAATCACCGTCCCAATAACACCAGTAAAACCATAGTATAACCGTAGTATAACCATAGTACAACTAGTATGTCCAATCTGTCATTTGTTTTGTTTCGCGCCGACCCTTTCTGCGCGTCCGCCGTTAGTTGGTTATACTATGGTACAACTAGTATGTTCACCCTCTGTCGGCCCTTCGATCCTTTCGGTCCCGGTCACGTAGTTTTCCGCCATTATTGTCGGCGATGCACCGACGCACATATACTACTTTATTTACCTGACAAGACATGGCGAAACTTTTGCCTCACTTTTCAGCTTGAAGGTAGCAATCTAGTAGTAGTATTATATAAGAAGCCTCTGGTGTGTACGTACTCATCAAAGCTACACTACCGCATATACAACGTTTCTCTCATTGGTCTGGCCAAAACAATGTCGGATGCGCAGAAGGGATTGACGCGAACGAAACAAATGACGGAGGTGTGGACCCACTGATTGTACACGCACCGGCATAAATGCTGTCCCTATCCTTGTGCGGTGCACGCACACAACTACAGAGACTCTAGTTGTGTGCGTGCACCTCACAAGGATAGGGACAGCATTTATGCCGGTGCGTGTACCATGCAATAACCAACGGGCTTTTCGTCGGATCGCTCTGTAAACGCAAGGCGCGTTGACTTTGTTGAGAAAAAAAAATGAAAGTAAAACTCGCGAGCGCAAGAACGCACCGAGCCTTTGTTACGCGGCAACGTATGATAATTACGCGCACCTCATCATCGATCCCGTCGCCGATGCGCTTCCGTTATCGTCAACAATCCACGGCGGGAGAGTCCCGGCGCGCGAAGACCGGTTCTCTCTCACGCGACCGGTTTTTTTGAAAATCGCGATGTGGACGTAAAACCGGTTGTCGGAACAAAACACAATCACGCGCGGATCGTAATCACTTTTTTGCCCCCGATGAAAAGTGAATGAACAGCGCATCCTGAGGAACAGCGATCCACGAGAGGAACATCGTTCAGCTTACGTTCAGCGGTAAGAAACTTCGGGGCTCGGACTGATAACTGTAATCGCCTAATTACCGCAAAGCGGCGCGAAATGCAATTAACCCTCTCCCCGTCTCTTTCTCTCTCTGTCTCTCTCTCTCTCTCGCCTTTCTCCTTCCGGACGCCTGAATAGGTGTACAGAGCAAATTAATTGGGCATCGCCGTGCACACGTCGTGTGCACGCGCCTCTCCATTGTGTTCTCATCCCGCTTTTTATCCATTATACGGCCGCTGGTACGTGCCGCGTCGCGAGTTTTCGCGATTACAACAGCCGCCTGACTCTTTTCTATTCTCCTGCCACTCCTGTGTATCGCGAAAGATCCGTGGCATTTTAGTAGAATTGACGCGCCGCACGCCATTTTCCACGGCCCGAGATTTCTCTCGTTGCGAGCCGCGTAGGCGAGGTAATTAATGTTCGCTCTTGTTTACGAAATTATCAAGTCGACTTTATTGCTCGTTTCTTTAGCTCCTTTACATTTATCGGCGCGTGGTTCGCAAAGGCGAACTAAAAATGGATGAATGACAAATATAATTCACGCCGCCACAGACCACTTCGAGCAGTCGGTTCTTCGAAATTTGTGTTTTTCAAGCCGACGAGCAGATAATGACTGACGGGAGAGATAATAATAAAACAGTATCATCAAATTAAAAGAATAAACAGGTTTGAAGTGTCATTTACATTGAACACATGTGATAAAGCACGCTTATTTTTCACGCGCTCTCAGGGAGTATTGAGAGACGAAGATATTTTGCAGTCCGTTGCCCTTAGCGGCAAACTTTATCGTATGCAAGATGATTCGCGGATGCCACGGGAATATTTCACCAGACCCGGGACTCTCAAGCGGCGCTTTAGAAAGGCTGACAAAGTCTCGCTCGGCACGAGAGCAAGTAGAACGGCCTGCTCGAATAACGGCATCCGGGAATTCAGGGCCGTACGTTGATAAGAAAAAAAAAATGCGAAACACCTCCGGCGCGAAACACCTGCGCTATCTTTTTCACCGGCGGGCAACGTCGCGCGCGATAGAGCTGGCTGCCCTTCCGCAAATGGGTTTACCGCATCCGACGGTGGAGAAGGAGGACGCGCCTTTCGTAATTTTGCGTCGCCGTAGATTACGTATTCACTGCGACCGCCTTCGCGAGCGCGCTTTCGCGCCATTATTTTGCGGCGGCAATGAATGAAATCAACGCCAATTGAGAAATAAACGATATTATTTTCCGCAGGTGCGAAAATTCGTGCGAAAGAGATGAACTCGCGACATTTTGCGCGAGCACAAACGTGTCGCGTACGTAACATTTTTTTCTAGGTGGCTACGCGCGAGAATAAATAAACGTATGAACCCTTTTTCTTTTTATTCCGCTTTCGACGCAATAAAACGGTTCCCTACGGCACTCACGCAATTGCCGTTCAGCTCGTAATCAGATTTCGCCTCGCTACGATAACCGCTTATTGCGAATAACGGATATGCACTTCAGACTGCCCGAACGATCGAACGTAATTTTTTTCCGGATTTGTTTTCTTTTTTTTAAGAGTCTGCTCATCAGCTATTACGCATCCTTATTGTGCGCCGCACGTACGATAATAATTGCCACCGCGATACTAATTTGTGGTGACCATTACGCGCGAAATGACAGCAATTACGCCGCCCATTAAAGACGAACGAGTGCAATGACTTCTGCGAATTGACTTTTATATCTTCCCGATGACGTTACACAGGCATTAATTACTTCTTACGTACGGGCTTATCTAAGCGCCGCCGCGGTTTTACAGCAACAGCTGAGTAAGTGGCAATTAGGTTAATAAAACATTTTGCATTTTAACTCAGTTTCAAAATACTTTAATTAAATTTTTTAACCATTCCAATAACATCGCGTCGCGTGTGCTGTGAAGTGAGCTACAATGGAAGTAAAAGAGAGAATCAATATTGAAGTAAAAGAATGTTTCAGTGAAAACTTACATAAATTTGCCGTCGCGCTCAAGAGAAATTTAGATTTTTCGATGAAACAATCCGTGAAATCGACCAGGAAACGGTGACACATAAGTGGAAATGTGGCAACGTCACATAAAGAACAATTTCCAATGATTATTAAATAAAAATGTAATTAGTTAAATACTAAAGTGTTAATTTATACATTTCCACTCAAATAAATTTAAATTAATCGTTTATTAAATAAACTAACGACTACATCTTACGTTCATATTTGCTTTTCATCCGTTTATTTACATCCAATGAGAGTCTTAGAACTTTTATTTGGCTATTTTTTAAATATTTGATAACTTTTAAAATAATAAATGATTACATATTATTAATAACATGGTCATTGATTAGAAAGTAGCGCTAGAACCTCCTTAAAAGCGGCTGCTTTATTCCGCCGAATTCCCATATTACTTCTGCGAAAATTACTATTAAAAAAATAATATAAAAATTTATTAGAGAACAACCTTAAACTTGCATAAGCAGGTGATAGTAAATGCACTTTCTTCTTGACAATTAAAAAATTCCACACCAGGATTCAGCGAAATGTAACTGAACTTGCCGCGAATCCACCGTATTAGTTAACTTTACGTTCGCTATTCGTTAATCTAAGTAGTTTCCAGCTTCATGCTCCGGTGGACATTCCATATCGCGTATCAAGATAGAGATCCGAGAGATACATCGCGTTCCGATAATTCCGGATCAACATTGATTTCTTACCGAAACGTTACGTTTCTTCGAATCTTGATTTTCCCGCCGAACCGTTTCTCGCTGTAAACGGCCGTTCTAAGCCTCTCCTGAAAAGATGATTAATGACACACTCGGTAGAGAGCAGCCGGCAATTTTCAGCGATAAGGCAGATATACCACGGCAAATACTCGATCGAGACACTTTGCACGCTCGCTGCACAATAAGTCAACTTTCACCTCGAGTAGAGCGAGTGCTTTCGCATTAAGAGAGAAATCTACGGGTATAACGAGATCGTGCTTTAGGCCGAACTTCGCCTCGCCTTTGTTCCGCTTCGCAAAATTTCAAGCGTGGACGCTCGCGCTCGCGTGGCTTAAAATATTCGTAAACCGAACGCCCGATCGCGCAGGTGTTGCGAATCTCATTCGCGCGTACAGAACGCTGCTGCAGCTCGCGAATAAAATTAGACAGCGAATCTCCGTCTGATTCTCTCCGATTAGATTGTATAATATATTTTAGCGGTTTAGCAGCGCTAAGTTTTTTTTAATAAACAATAATGTCGTGAATCAGGACCGATATGTATCCAATTAAACTAGAAAAGGCCATCTTTTAATAAAATATTTATTTGTATTAAATTTGTTTGCATTATATTTTTATTGAATAAGTATTAAAAATTTGTCTCGTTAATATTACTGTCTCTTTTATTTTTTCCTGTAAAATCGTATGCTCGATTATTTAGATGTAACATTTTAATATCAGAGATAATAAAATATCTAGTTTGTATAAATATCCATCTTAGTTGATTATTACTTTTGTAGAAAAGATAAAAATGTTTTGTTCTAACAAAATGTATCCAAATAATTAAATTATATAATTTTTGATTGGATAGCGCTTATACTCGGCGTCTTGTTTTACCTTTAAAATTAGACAGCAAATCTCCGTCTGGTTCTCCCGATTTTGTTATTATGTAACGCCAAGAAGCGAGCAGTTTATGCTGACCGCAATTACGAAAATGGTTGGCGTTGAGAAAACCATTCTTCATATATCTGGACAAAAAATTAAGATTTGTTGTATTTCTAATTAATTTTCTGGTCAGGTTTTTCTCAAAATCCGTCGACAAATACGTTGTACCTCGAAAAATTTTAGAAAAATTTTCTTTCGCACTTTTTACCTAATTTTTCACGTAAAATCATCAGTTTCCCGGTTGAAACCATCAATAACAGACCACTTTATATGTCACAAGCCGTCATGCAACGTTTCGTTTCATAAAAAGCGCATTTCCGAGTTCTTTCGCAGGCGCCATCGATCAAAAACGGTGCTCTCACGATCCAACGTGACGCTCGATATAATTAAAATGTCACCGAAGATGTTAAATTACTGCCAAGAACTGCCAATTACTTCGCGGCGGGATCTCTTATAACCAAATCTTATTAGTCCGCCAGATTTCATTTCTCATGCATCGAACATCGGCACTTTCTCCCTCATTTCCTAGCTAAATAAAAAAAAACCGGAACTCCCGCGCAAGGAACTTCTTCGCGACTTCCAGATCGTCCGCGAGCGCTGTTAAGTCTGCTTTCGGTTTGCTCGAAAACGGAAGTAACAGAGAAACGCGATAAGTATATTCATTCGTTAACTGGATTTAAAAAAATTCAACTCCGCTCTACAAGCGATCGGTAGAAATTGCTGAGCAAATTTATAATTTCATTAATTTTATTGCAGATATTTAAAATTTAATTAAAACAAAGACCGCGCTCACAAATGTGAAGAATACAGGAAATGTTCGCGCTTTGTGCGCAAAATGTATGCAATCAATTCGTATGCAATCAATTTATATACGGTCCTCGTACATTGCGTAAATATGTCGTCGCACAATTGACGCCGAAGCATTGGGAGCCACGGATGCGTGTACTTCATCGGATTACATTTAAAGTTCGATGAACCGCGCTTCCCTATTCGGGCTCGATGCAAAGATCGTCGATACATATTCACGAAATAGACGTTCGGAGAAACCGAACGCCCGTAAGATTCCATAATTTAGCGACGACTGGAAACAGTGTCATTCGATTTGCAAAGGTAAGAGTTAATATTTCCATATAAAAACTTCGGGTGCATTCGAGCATTTGTAAAATATTCCATTAAACCTCTACGCATCTTTATGACTTTTTTACTTCGCCGGCGAACAGTACAAAACACGCTATTGTATACACGCACGACATCACGACGGGAATATATCGCGTAAACGCGACAACAACTTCGTGTACACGGAAGGAATTTTCTCTTAAAATTTATCCTGAAAATCATGTAATCGCGGGACAATTTTATGAACTTTTTGAAATTTTACCATACATTTTACCAGTAATTATACTTAGTACACATTTTACTAGCAAAATGTATGGTAAAATTTCAAAAACACCCGCATAAAATTCTTCAAAATGCGACGGTGTCCCACGATAACATGATTTTCAGGATAAATTTTAAGAGAAAATTCTCTCCGTGTACCAATGCGCGCGTAAATATAACGCACATAAATCCCAGTCGCACGAATATGTCGTGCGCGCGACACAAGCCCCCGTTATACGCAATTTCAATTATCAGCAGACCCTCGTCGCGAACACGTCGTAGAAAGGTAATTTTTAATTATGCAAAGCGCGATCGCTTTTTTTCTTTTCCTTTCGCGCAATTAGAAAGCGCGGAGAAACCTCCGCGCTGCTTGCGCGAACGGTGTTACATTTAAAGGTTTCGTCGGCGAAATATTCAGAAAAATCGCGCGTAAACACGAGCGTGTTGCGCATCGGGTGCAAGGACCTCGCCTCGCTATAATGGATAACGCGGCTCCGACGTGTATCCATTTTTCCACGGTCCACGTCTACGCCTCTCGTCACGCCTACGTGCGATAAATCGCGATTTTATTCCGCGCCTTTTAGACATATCGTAAACATTTTTATCAAATTTCACGGTGGGCTTTTACGACTCGCTGGCATTTATTACGCGAATCGCACTAACGTAATTGCCGCTCGGACTCTTCGTATGTGGGTATTCGGCTCGCAGTTTCCCGCTTCTCTTTTTTTTCTATCATTTAGAAAGTAGGATACTCCGGTGACACGTGAGAAAACCACGGTAGACGTTAATTTGCAGGTACGGCGACCGGGGATGCGTAAAATGTCTACGCTATATGAAAACGTAGAGCGATGCGGGCTTTTCCTCGTTTCTTCCTTTTCTCCCTCTCCCCTTTTATTCTCCTCCGATCGCATGTCGGAAAAAAGTTCCGGGTATTAACGCCCGCGATTGATTTAAATTTATTATGCATTTATTTGCCTTGCACAGGCAAGATGTCGTATATTTATTTCAATACATTTCAACCGTACTATTGAAACTTATCGCCCGATAAATGAATTTAAATTCATTCGAAGATTTAATACTCGGTGGTCTTGAAATGGCTTTACTTGTGTCAAAATATTAAGAATTCAAGGTAGAATGGCATGCATTTCGCATACAGTACCGGCCAAAATTATATCACCTTTCGAGTTTTTGTCGAAATCATGTTTCTTTGAATCTACTAAATTTTTATTTACTTCTACTAAGACACTTGCTAGATTTGACGAAATAGATATAAATTCTCTTAGAGATTCCAGTCTCAGTCAAATAAAATTTTGGTTAAGGTAAAGAAGTCATTTTTTTTAATTCAATAGAAGTGTAGTAAGGTCAAAATTCAAACACTGAGAAAAATGTCCGATTAAATATAATCGGATAATCCAATTACATAATAACAAACAGATATGTCCAATTAAATTGTATAACCGATGAAAAGTATGATCGGGTTTTCACTCAAATTTCATCGGTAACTGCATCTCATCGGATAAATTTCGTCGGACGTATATCCGTAATTTAATCGGAAAACGTAATCGGAAAGAAGTTACTAGGTTTATCGGATGAAAATTTTTCTCATAATTTTGGCCAGTACTGTACAATTCTCCTGAATAGTTAAACGAATAGTTAAACGGAACCAATCGCCGCGGGTTAGCCCGAATCAATACAATGAGGCCGCGAGCGAGTGCTCTTATCGGCTAGTAATAAACTTCTTCATACCGAGACCCGCCAATCGCGCGCGATCTCGCGATTGCCAATAACCGATAGCCCGCGCGTACATCAGCATAATTCCGCACGCATTGCGCCGCGACGATAGACGCGGCCGGACCGGATGCTACGGGAAAAACGGCATACCGCGCCTTACGTAAGGCGCCGAAGGGAGCGAAAGAAAAAAAAACCACTGAATCCTCATTGAAATTCCCGGGGCAGTGCGTTGCTCAAGGCGGTACACCGCGGCATACCGCGCCGCTCGAGGACCTACTTTTTAAATGGCCGCGCACGTGACAGTTTCTCTCCCACGTATGTACATCTTCGCCAAACGCTCCGCGAGAAACCCGAAATTCAACCTGACGCCAGGCGAAACCGGACGACGAAATCGCTGGTTTCGCACGCGAGCTCTGCAGCGATCGCCGCGGACAGGAAGAGGATATTGCGCCTCTGAACTTTCTAGATAAATAATTCCCGTCGTTTGGCCACGCGCATAATACGCGGGCTAATTTTAACGCGGCCTCCAGGTATTCCACAATAATCTTTTATTCATCCCCGATCCTCGCCGGAGATACAAAATGAAAATTGAAGAGGGTTCCGAGCAACGTCAAAATCCCAAATTTTCAAGAGAAGCGAAGGATGTTCGACGCGCGAAATCGTTCGTGTCTCCCACTTCTGAGGTTTCCGTGCAACAATTCGTAATGTAAAATATATCTTTAACGTGTAAAATATTTTCGACTTTTTTTTAAGGGGAAAGAGAGAGAAAAAAATTAAGGGAGAATTTCGACGACTGCCAATAATAACTCGAGAAATGAATTTCAAACCACGCCAGCCCCCAAGACGATTAATATTAAGTTATTTCTGCCGTTACAATTTCTTCGGGGTCCAGAAGTGACGGCGGCAGCATTATGCAACATCGCCGAAATAATCTAGCGAGTGATAGATGACAAGCGCCGCTTCTTAATCCTCCGCCTAATCCGCACGCTCGCGAAAACAGAGCGCATCCCCGCCGGAGATTTAATGCCGCTGCGAATATACGGAGTCGACGCGTCGATCGCAGGTCGGGGACGCAAAAATCCTTCCGCGACCACCCTCCGCACGTCAGACAGGACCGGAGATCTCTCTGTCTCTCTCTCTCTCTCTCTCTCTCTCTCTCTCTCTCTCTCTCTCTCTCTCTCTCTCTCTCTCTCTCTCGCTCGCCGCAGCATCCGTCGCCGAGAGAGCGACGACAGAGAATCAAGTATCGATCCGGAGCACGGTGCGATTCTAATAATGGGAGCGACCAGACGTAGTACTTACCCGCGTGTGAGCCGCACGCGCCTCCTTGCCATTCGCGCGAGTGCGGGCGGTGGGTAGAGACGAGGGGGTGAAAAAAAAATCGAAGCGACCCGCGGAAGCGACGCGAGGCGACTGCGGGTCCGCGCTTCCGGTACTCGTCCTCGCGGTCTACTCGCGACTGTCGCACCGACCGTATACAGGGCGACGCGAATCCACCCGTTCCAAACATTCGCACGCCGCGGCATAGACCGCTACTGAGGCCTCTCGCGGGACGCAGGGTCGCGTCGTAGCCCCGTAATCCACCTGTTGGAGACGTCCTCAACTAAGGGAGCACGGCACGGGTGCGGTTGCAGAGTACGACGATGGACGTTCAATTCTTCCAATTGCGGGTCTACCCGGTCTTCGTTCCGTGGCTCGCGATGCACTATCGAAATATGTTGCGAATGTTCCCGTTTGTATTTCTCCACCTCTATCTCGATCGAAATAAATAAACTGCTGCTCGCGACGTGACGATGTTTGCGGAAAACAGTTTCGCTTCACGCGTCGGAAGATATTTATAAACGTTTGGAAAATATTTGGTAGACCGCCCGTACTCTTCCCCTTCGGTTTATTTGCTTTCAATCGTCAAATGTTATTCGCGGCCACTTGTCCAGTTTAAAACTGAAATGCTTCTCGGTTGGTGTAGTGTTCGAAGTATTTCTTCTGTACCTTTTTCATTCAAAGAATATGAAAGAATAATTGAACAATGAACGAGGGCAACATTTTGTAGAATTGTAAAACTTAAGAAGGAACGAATACGAAGTAATAAAGGATATAAGAGCCAAGACAGGACGTTAGTGTCTAAATGATGTTAATTTTTTAATTTACTGCGAAAAATTTACCTCAGCCAGGGCTTGAACCTGGACCTTCCTCTCAACAGGCGGGCGCCTCACTAGTCGCACTAGACGCCCGTCTACTTTCACGTTTCAATATTTGAATACAAACGTCTTACTGCTTTTTTTTTCTTCCTAGATGGCTGGCATTACCGATCCGACATTTAAATAATTTTCCAATTAGTCTGAATATTTTGTAACTATTTATGCGTACTTTTTTCCTTCGAAGCGTCATATATTATATACATATTTTTACGCAACTATGTTTTTCAAAGCTGCACAATGTTGCACAACTCTTGTAAAATGAAGTGGTCTTTATATCATTCGTTGGTACTCATATCGATCTCTCAAAGACACGGAGCACTCGCGTTGGTTAGTGGTAGTTTAAAATGGCTGACATTACCAAACCAACATTTAAATAATTTTACAATTAATCTTTATATATGTTTTGTAGCTATTTATACGTAGTTTTCGTGCGACGCGTCATATACAGGGTGAGTCGTAAATGCTGTCCCAACCTTTTACCATAAGAGATGAATTGCCGACCGCAACTGTAGCCAACTCGGGGAATAAATGGATAAAATCTCGTTCTACATGTCTCAATCATGTAATATCTAATTACATTTCTCGAGAAATAATTAGATATTGCATGATTGAGACATGTAGAACGAGATTTTATCTAGTTTTTTCCGAGTTGGCTACAGTTGCGGTCGGTAATTCGCCTCTTATGGTAAAAGGTTGGGACAGCCTTCACGACTCACCCTGCATATTGTTACGCAACTGTTTTTTCAATTGTTATTACGCATGTTCGTCTGTCTTACAGCTTTTTATCTGCCACGTATTTATCAAGAGGATGCCGCAGCACACATTGCTGTTTCTTCAGGCTGCCAATGATAACGTACTACTAAAAATATCAATAAAATACTGAAGATGATCTATTAATTAGAGATATTGTCAATTAAAAATTTTGCAACCACCAGCGTGAATACTTTAATGAAGCAATAAAAAAGATTTCAAATTTTAGCAATTACAGAAAAACTTTTACACCAACGGTCTTGTCGGTTACTCAATTGTTGTTGATGATTTTATCAACGGCGCTGGGAGGTTCCGGATAACAGAAATCAACCTAGGTGACGTTTCGCACCAAACCGTGCCGTGGCGCCGTATGCTTCTATAAATATTTCTGTATTCTCTTATATAAAAAGGTACAGAAAAGAGAGGAGCTGTAAACAGCACCTGTGCCGTTCTCCCAAAGAGATATGTATGTTCAAAAGGGAAAGAATGGAGGAAGGAAGAAGATGATTATGATGATAATGATGACGAAGATAATGGTGAGGGTAACGACGATGAAAGATGATGGCGAGAAGCTAATGACGAAGAAAAGAAGAGGATATCTCGTTTTCTCGTCGGTGTTATCGAGCGACGCGTGAGCGTCGTTTACTATGGGGCTTGGAAAACGCAACTTCTCACACAGAGCTGCACCACAAGCATATACATGCAACGCTTACACTTGTCCGTGTGTATATAGGCTCACGGGAGAGCGACGATATCGATTTGCCCTCCTTCCCAGTTGCGTATTTCCCTTCCGCTTGTGTCGATACAGATTAACGTGGCTGCAAAGCGCATCACGATGCCTCGTTTCTCGTACGTTTTTCTCGAAAAACGAGGAAAAAGTTAACAACAGTAGATTAAATATTATTAATATAAAGCAATATATAAAACAAATATTGTTTAAATAAATGGGACATCCGGCTCGAATGCGATTTATTTGCTAATATACTCCGTTCGCTGTCTATTTATTATTTAACGAAATTACCTCTGTAATATAAACGATTAATCGATAACCGCCTTGTCCCGTAATCGCATCTTGTCTTCTTTTTCCCCGCCGAGATAATTATGCCCGAAAGTGACGAAAAAAAAGAGGTATATTAAATTCTATTCGCGGCAAAATAGTTCGGCGATAGTGCAGGAAAGTTAAAAAGGGAGACGTAGGTGGTCTATGGCAAACGGCGCGGAATGGTGCTGGTAGGTCAAAGTTTAAATTGACACACAGACTTGGCGTCCCGACAGACAGCCGTTGTCGGGCAAAACCGATCGGGAACAACGGCCAGCTCTCGTTATCTAACGCAGCCACACTTGCGGACGCGACGTTAAGTAGTAACAACGTAGGCAGGATAATGGCATTCAAAGGGCTGTTTGCAGTTCAGTGGAGGGATGTGCGTTCTATGCAGTTACGTGGACAGGTGGAGTGGTATTTATACGCGTCTCTCGTGGAGAATGAACGAGCAGATTTATACGGAAACTGGTGCACGGCAAAATACGTTCCCGATGAAACCTGGTGTACGGCCGCGAAGGACGTCTCGTATTCGGATATTTTTTTCTACCTTCAAACTTCATTCGCGCATAAAAGTGGAATAGGCTTCAAATGTAACTCCGAGATAACTAATTCACTCATATCGCTTGTTCACTCGACAAGTTTTTCATTCGGAGACCCGCAGCACGACTTGGATACGAGGAAACAAATTTTGGCTCTATTTTTAGTTAAATTTGTGCGAACGTTGCTCGAACTCTCTAGACGCGCGATTGAAAAGGAAACCGGAGTCGAAATTTGACACTCTAAATTCCCGAAAGATTGTCCACGCGTTCTATGATATACTCTGCACGGTACATGAACAAAAATCAAGCCAGAGGCAGCTGTCAGATAAACGACCGAAATTACGGAGAAGCCTTCGAAGCGAGAAGCAAATGTTTCGCTCCAGTTCCCAATCATCCGGCGCGGCGCGGTGCGCCGGGCCTCGCGTATTCTGCATGGAAAATACAAAGTTTTCCGTACAACTTACGAAAACAGTGGATGAAAGCGAAAAACGGGAACGAGCTGAGAGAACAACGCGGATTACTCTCAAATCGATAACGATCTGCAAGTTCGTTTTTCTACGTTTTTTTCCAGAACATTTTTGCATTGTTCAAAGTTCCTACGCTTAATTAAAAAAAGAAGAAGAGAGACGCTGAAGGAAAAACGGGATCCAAATTTATCCGGGATGTCAGTTTACATTATCTAACATTTTACCTTGTAGGTTATAGATAGAGGAAAGTGTCTTATTATGAGGTAGACTCTTAATATGAGATAGCGGGGTTTCTGTTAATTAATAGACATCGTTTATCGATTCCACCATGAATTTATTGCTCTGGAAGTGAAATCTGTTTAGTGGGAAATTCATTGGTTCATCGGGTAATCGTTGCGGAAAAAGATTTGTGATTGAATTTGGATGTTGAAAACCCGCTATCTCGTATTAAAAACCTATCTCATAATAAAAAATTTTCCTCTAATGTTTTATATGTAGCGATTATTGCGACAATAATTATTACATTTTTACTCTTGAAGCAAATATTTCAGTTACTACAATTATAAACAAATATTAGAGTAAATTTATTGCCTCTGGAGCGAAATCTGTTTAATGGAAAATTCATTGTTAGATCGCGTAATCACCGTGAAAAATCGATAGATTGCGTTTTTCATTACAAATATTAATTTTTGCTTTAACCGCCGAAAATGTTTATATATATATTGAGAGGCATTATCTTTTATTCCGCTCAGAGAAACGTGTGGCGGAATAACACGCGATGAAACAATAATCACTCTGTTACCTGCAGCTTGACAATTATCGGCATTACTGCTGTAACGTCATTACTCGATTAACCTGAAAATGGCTAATTTCCTTAACGAATCACGTTATAAAATGAGATTGCTGAATTATTATTTCAAACAGGATTACAAATCTGTGTTACATAAAGCGATATATTTCCATCTTTAAGCCGCGAAAACAACATCAGAAATGCAATTAAAAATTGTAGAAATGTACAAAAATTATTGCAAAAATGTTTCAACATATATTAAAAAGTACATATTATAAAATAACAGTGAAAAAATATTGTTGGTTTACATCGATCTTGGTTCCTGTAAAGAGGGTTCGAGATAAATACCATGTATCCGTTTTGAAATGCCCTGAATTTGTCGAAATAATGAATGATTGTCGTGTAAATATTGTTAAACATTAAAAATAATCAAAACGCGAAACGGTGTTTCATAATTAAACACATTTATTGAATTTTTTAGTGGTACGAGTAATACATCGCCGCGTCGACCAGCGCGAGACGAATATACAACATATGTATTTGGTTACGCATTTAACTGCATATAGACATTTATACACAATCTATAATTTCATTCGCACTGCCACGCACGCAAAACACACACACACGACTCGTAAGAACGATCGAGAATACTGTTCTCCAATCAGTAAGCTGCGCAGGACACGTAATTGACTAAACTATTTCATGAATGTGTTAACAGTAATATTTTCTTTCGTATCCCTTTAAATAATCATCGTTCTTAACAAACACTTTCCATTAATTGATAACTTGTACTCCAACTTTTGTATCTGCAATATTTAATTACAATAACGATTACACAATTACTAATCAATTGATATGTAAACAAAAATCACATTAGAAGGACTAATCTTTAATCGTCAATCTTTAATGAACAGTTAACGATCAGTTTTTACGACAATTTTACGATCAGTTAACGTGAAACTAGCAGTCTTGAAGATTTGGTAATCACAATTGAATATCTTTACGTACCTGATTTCACGTCGTCAAAGTGTCGTCGATTCATCGACACGAGGAAAGAAAAGGACTCGCTATTTTTGTTAATACACAACTTATACCTTATGCTCTTGTAATTAATTGTTCAAAGCTTTTGGTGACTACGATCATTAGCCATAGACGTTGAAGCGGAAGACAGCTATCGATTTCTTTCTAACGTTGGATAACATAATTAGCATTACATAATCAGTTTACAAACACTACTAATAACTTGCCATTTATAAATGCAAAAGTCAGGAAATTTTTTAGCCACCTGATGTGCGACACACTTTCAATTTTAACATAACTTTTAATATATAACTTCTGTTTTTAAAAGCGCTTTAATTCAACTAGCAGGGTCAGATTAAGATTTTTGGGGCCCGGAGTTATTGACTTTGGAGGCCCTTTAATGAATAGGCGGGGGGGGGGGGGGCACATTTTATACAAAAGGTGTGCGAATCAATTATCTTTCATTTCCACAAATCTTTCTATTTTTTCCTCTCCTCGCTTTCAGAAGAGATGGAACGAGAAAAGAAACACTTGGAAGCATTTGTAGCGGCAGCTTGACCGCAACAGAAATACTATTGTTTAAGATGTTATTTGCTTCTAATGACTGTTTAACTGAAATTGTGCATTTAGGTAAAACTTCGTTTAAGTCATAAACGAACCACATTACTTACGAAACTATGTCACAGGCGGGGCCCCTCAGTAAACGAGGCCCGGGACTACAGCCCCCCTTAGCCCTCCCCTCAATCCGAGCCTGTCAACGAGGCATTTTTAATTTGAAATCCATAACTAACTCGCTAACTCAAAAATCGTAAATTTCCCAGAATTCTTTAAAAATGTTATAAGTAAATGTCTGCATGTGATATGAGTTTCTCTCATAAATTTCTCTTCCGCGAATTTATTTTATACAATACAAAGCGGAAATGTTCGATGTTCTAATGCAAAATTCTATCGTATAAAGATTCTGTCTAGATAAAGATATGCAATTGTAATTGATTCTGTGTTGGAATTGGCATGGTTTAGATTTCGAGTCGAGTCGAGACTCAATGGACCGTAAAATCCTCTGGAGAAGGATATCAGCTTTTCTTCTTATTTCCCTCTGAAGGGAACGCGCAAGTTCCATCTTATCCAATGACGGCGTCTTAAACGCGCGCGTAGTAACGTAAAAGGAACGTATCGGGGCTCTTCGATCGTGAGCATCGTACTGATAGGCGTTTGAACAGACTTCGACCTTTCCCTCAAGCGACAGGTCAATCGTAAACGACAAATAGGTATGTATGATATAGTCGTGTAAACAACGTTTCGCAGGCCAAAATCCACGGGCCCGTCTAGAAAAATATAGGTATAGATACATGTACAGGGTGGTCCAATAGACTTTCGTCAGTAGCGGGTCACGATCGGCCGCGCTATTTCTCGTCTTGCGTTAGAAAATGGAAAACTTTTCAAGAGCACGCGGTAGCTCCTGCAATCTTCCTGCCATCGAACCCCTTCCTTCTAAAATAACATCGTTCGTCCACTTTGATCAACGTTAGTTTAATTTAGCTCTAACACGTACAATTGATCTTGTTCGCTTAATAAATGAGGGAGTAACGACCGAGTCGAATTACTTGGGTATTATTCTCTGCGATGCGCGAAATTTTCCTAATATTTTCCAATAAACAGTAATATTTCCTACTTTCCTCTAACACAAAGATATTATTGCCAGTGCCAGAGGCGAGATTCGATCTCTACTTTTTTCCCCCTTCAAATTCCTCATTTATTTTTACGACTTATCGACCTAGTTGCTACATTCTTCGGGGCTTAAACAAGTCGAAGTTAGACTGGAGGAATTTCGTGAACGCCGTTGCCCGGCGCCGTTTTACCTAAAACTTGGTCGGTGTGTCGCGACGAGATTAAAACTTTTTGTGGCTCACTTGCTCATCCGACTTTTATCCAATTTTTATCCCTTTGTCCGGATAAAGCTCCAATCTCAATTTCTTCGTGGGAGAAGCCCCTGACAAACACCGTCCAATACGTGTAAAAAATATGAAAGATTGGAAATATGAAAAATTCCACTTTAAATGTTTCTGTTACATCATCAGTCATTACGGCAAGAAAATTACCGATTATTAATTTCAATTTATATTACGTACATATTGCGCGTGTAAACAGCATACGAGTGTTGCTTTTAAAAAAGAAGTCGAAACTGTGGTACCATGATCTTGTTTCTTTTTTTTTTGCAAAGTCGCTTTCGAGTCGATTAAATTTGCGAAAATGGAGAAACACCTCTTCTCGCCATTTGAAATAGATGAATTGAGATGAACGATGGATTCGACGGCGTCGGTTTCTAACGTAATCAGGCGCGATTCACTTGTCGCAGATATGTCATTAAATTTAGCTGCGCGTCCGCCGTCTCGCAAGTCTAGAGCAGGATCGATCGCGCGGCGAATCCGACGAAGCGCGAGCGCACGCTTATATATCGTTCGACTAATTCGATTGACCGCGCACTAACGTCGGGCTTGCACAGAGCCGATAGGGAGGCAAGTCGAGCAGCAAGATATTTTCTTGGGTCTCCTAACAAAGGGTCTAAGAAAACTGACGGAAGAATGGAAGCGATAGTGAAAGAAAGCCGAGGGCTTTCGAGTCCGCGACATCTCGAAAAGTTCGTCCCACATGTAAGTTGCGCAATTTTATATTTTCCCTGCTCTTTCTCTCCGTAGCTCTTTAGCTTTGTTATTTATTAACTTTCTCGCTGTTTCCCTCTCTAGTCCTCGATTCTAAAACTATCGTTTTTTTCGTTCGACCAAAATAGGAATACTATGACAAGGTAAACAAGTAACGATTTGACCTGCTTCCTCATTGGCACTGCGTATTCGTGACATTAAGAATTGATTGCAGCCAAGAACGGATCCCTCCGCGGATCGTAACATTTGGAATCGAGAGAGAGAGAAATTGAAGGCCCCGAGGACGATATATCTGGCTTTTTCTCAATTTAATTTTCATCATCAATAAATCACCGTATTATTTCATTCATCCGGGAAGGACTTATAAAAAAAAGTATATAATTATCTTACCGTAGCGACGTATATATCCTTTCCGTGAAAAAAATTCATTCCCTTAAAAAAAAAGAGAGTTAACCCGAGAGTCTAAAATTAAGATGGAAAAATGTCATTGGACTCGTTGGTAATATTGATTTTGCCTCTCTCTCCACTGGCATTTACTAGCCGTTTATTAGCCATTTTTACTGTGCCTGTGTAGGTGCAAGATTTACCCAATCGAGGCTTCAATTCTCGCCCCGTTTACATCCTCCTGTCTCTCCGCGCAGATAAAATCCGTGCCTTAATCGCTCCTCTGTCAAGATTTCGAAAAGCAAACGGGAAGACGAAATGAACCCATCGTGATATGTCTTGGACTTTGACGAGGGGTGCGGGAGATCATATTATTTCTGTGGAATGGAAGATCGATCGATTCAGGCAAGACGTACAATTCGACGTCATTAACGTCTTGCAGTTCCATTTAATCATTTCCAGATAGGACACGTCATATCCAGGCATCCCCGTCCAACTGTATTTTCATCGGTTTAATATCGTTATCTAGTCTTGCGCTTCGTCTTTCAACGATACGCGGATGCTCAGATGCAACGCGCTCGATTAGGAAATACCTAAAGCGAAATTGGAGGGCATTAACGACGCGCTCGTTAATGTATTTAAACGAGAGACGAGCTCCCCAAGAGAAGTCGCTTATCGCATTATCGTAAGATTATACACATCGACACATCCAGGATTAACTGTCACTAAGTTATTATTAATTATCGGTTATAAATAGGCATTCTCAATTACATGCCAAACGCAATTCACTGACGAATTGTCCCGGCTGCCGTATCGAGCGTAGAGAAGACGCGAACGCGTCGGGGTGCAAAAGTGCGACGCGTAAAAATTATTTCGTGAAAATCATTCGCGGAGAACGTTCATCGTTTCCACCGAAGGTTCAAACCGAATTCATTTCCGTTCAAGTCCACGCCTTCGACGCTGCGAACGCACGAAAATAACGTTCTCCTTGCTCCAATGACGTAAGATTCTTTCGTGTCCTTACAGCGTCGAAGAGCGAAGAGCCGAAAACGCGGCCGGTTCGAACACCCGGTTTTGGAGAAGCGAAACGCGGCTAATTCGCACGCGCGTGTCGTTATTTAACAAACCGGAGGAGAGCCGTCGCAATTGTCGTCGGAGGAGAGTGACGTATCTTGCGTTTGACATCGGACACAGGTACAAGTGCGCCATCGTCGATCTGTTTCCATTACGGAAAGAAATACTTAAGCTCTATTCCGCGAAACGTCAGCCCGATGTTGCGCGGAATTGGATCCCTGAATTGATGTCGCGGTCAATGATGATCGGTCGAGCAAGTCCTCGGAGAGAAACATTGGAAACGTCATTATCTAAGACAGCCTCGCGGAATCGGTAGCAACACTTATTCGACAAAATATATAATAATATAGACATTGCATTTTATAACAGTTTAATATAAGCTACTCTACTTTCATATCTTTATCTTACATCCTTGATAGAGAGCTCTATGGTTATTTACGTTCTCTTCATTTAAAACGTCGTATCTTGTGAGCTCGACGTTTGCAACGTTTGCGGTCCGGGATTTCGGTTCAATCGTTTGGCAATTTCGTCGTCCAATTTTCGTAACCGCGTACACAACGTTTAAAGTCGATGTCTTTGGCCGAACGTTACTCACGTCGAATGCGACGGTCGCTTATCTTGCGACGAAAACCAATTGTACGTTAATTGATGCTTGAAAATTGCCGATAACCAGAACGATGAAATTCCGCCCACGAATTCGCGGATAAGATCTTTCCTTCGGCAGAGACTTGAGTATTTCCTTCCAATGTGTTTACGATTGAAACGACCAGTTAACCACTAGCGGAAAATTCATTCGCGGGATCACAGATAAAACTATACTGCCCTTGACACTACGTCGTTTAACTTCTGTCGCTAGACATCTCGTAAGATCAAGAGACACACACATAGAATGCGCGATCGAGAGAGACTCGACTTTGTGACATTCGCAACCGGACAGTCGGACGTTTAATCGGGAGACCTCAGAGAAAGGGAGTTTAAATAATACCAAACGTCCTCCAGCCACGTCCCTCGATCCCTTCCTCTCGTCGTGCTTAGTATAGTATAACAAAATATAAATCTGAAGGCGACATATACGTACGCGCGATCGCGAGCACGTACACGTGTACCGGGGCCGTTTGTTGAATCGAGTTGGCATGCATCCTGAACGACGAAGAAGTAATCCACGAAGCGTCTGTCCAAGAGAGAACCTCGCGCCGACGTTTATTACCTCCGCGAGGTTTCCTCGAAGCAATATGTATATATGTGTACGATCGTTGAAACGTTTCGTCGTGCACATCGACAATAAACCGTCACGTCCGCAACTTAATACGAGATGACGCAATAACAGTAAATGTTAATCGCAAGATTGCATGTAAACGGGAGGGTAGAAACATGACAAATTGCTCAGTGGCGAGCGATGGGACTCACGCGTCCCCCTCAACTCGCCGTTTTACGCGAATGCATGTACACGCCAATGCGGTCCAACCAACGGCCCGTACACTCATATACAGGTAGATATTTGTCTAATGCAACATGTTCCTGTTGTCATAGGGCATCCGGTACAATGGAGTCGGTTCCGGCGGGAATTACACTGGGGACCTTTAAATCTCGTAATTACGAAACTTACTGACGACCTCGTTGGACTCTTGGTAGAACGGGGGGACGCCGTGGCCCGAACGGTAGTAGAGATTCATGGCACCACCCTCCGAAGCCCTCCTGTGCGCATTTGTAGGATGACCTTTGAGGTGAGCTGGCGAACCACCTGCCTCTTCGGTCGTATCCGGCAGCATTCTGTCCTTTGTCTTCGGCGTGCTCCAGTGCATGGTCTGTGAACAGAGCAAGACTCGGTTAACTTCACAGGACGTAACGAGAAACGTAAAGTTAAAGGCCCTTGGACCCCTATCGCTGCTACGGAGCGGCGCTCCTATTTTCAGTGCGAGAGAATCTACTCGGAATTAGTAAAACAATTTCCGCTCGGGGAAGATGTACTCGGGAAGGGACTAGAGGTTCGTATAAACTCGCATCTCCCGTTGTGCGGTCAATTACTACGATTGGTACAGCAGATTATCCCAAGATAGGTTTAAAACTACTCTTTTTCACGCGCCTTTGTTATTATGAAACTATTTCATCATTTTTATGGATGGGCTTGGATAGCGCAGTCGGAAGAGCATTCGCCCGGCAAGCGGAAGGTCCCAGGTTCGAATCCTGGTCCTAGCCCGTTGTTTTTCTCGTCGAAAATTAATAAGTGGCGCATCTGTTAGTGTGCCTACCTCTCCGAAAATTGCTATGAAACTACCTTTTGCATTTCGAATAAGTTACAACTGTTGTTTAAAGCTATAAATTTACAAAAGAGAATTGTCGACGCACGCTTTACAAGCTCGCACCTTTGAACGCGACGGCACATGCGAACAAATGAATTTTTTCCAATACGCATTGAAAAAGAACAAATTACACTGTGATAAACCGCAGCTTGTCGTCCAAAATGAGGAATAGCTGCGGCAATTATTGCGCCTCACCTGCTGCACATGCTCCTTCATGCCGAGCCATTGTTTATAACTGATCTTGATTCCACTGTTCCGCCATTTATCGTAATTGCATCTCTTTTCGGGATCGCATAGAACCTCTTTTGCGTACTACGATACAAACAAATCGTCAAAGTTCTCTCTCTCTCTCTCTCTCTCTCACTCTCTGCTTGCACATTTTAATTAGACTGAAAATCAATTAAAATTAATTAACGTTTGCCTGTGCAAGAGGCTTACCTTTAGTTGTTGAAATTTCTTTTCGGCCTCCTTGTCACCGTCGTTCTTGTCCGGATGATACTGAAGAGCTAATACCTTATATTCCGCCGTAATCTGCTCGACCTGATTTTTAAAATTGAATAAAAACTATCTACATCATTCAATTGCGAGAATGGGGATTAATCTACTTTCACTTCGGGATTATATATTCTCCCGCTATTCTCTGTATTCTTTCGTTTTAAACGCATTATATACTTAAATGTTAAATCAGAGGGATGCAAAAAGTATTAAATCTATTAGATTCAAACAGGATCGTACGATGTACTTTTCACAATAGGACAGAATAAATTTTAAACTTTAACTACAAATATACAACTTTTGTGAAGAAAGAACGGACCACAGTTTCGACATTCGTAAATCTAATCAATTTCTCGTTGCTATACTTTGATACTTAATCGATTTGTAAACACGCGGAATGTCCGGATATCTCAGCTGTCCGCAGTAACACCGCGTTGGTGGTATCTCGCCGATGAAAACGACATGTCACGAACACGCTAACGCGATCGACCGGGGACGGAATTCTTATCGGAATTCTTCTCAACCGAGATAACAAAACGTGTACTGAAGAGTGGAAAGGCAAACGATCTACCCATCATGTTTCTTTACTGAACTTCTCGATACGTACTTACGTATTGCTGATAAAGAGCGCGCAATCAAATAAATGTCGTATTCAAATTTAAAAAACCCGTAAAGTCCCAATGCGTTCGAGTTGTTGCAACTGAATGTGATTTTCGCGTGCGCCGCTAATACCTCGTTGTAAATTGTTGGAGAAAACGGTGTATATAAAGTAACGTAGGCGTTTAAATCTATCGAGACAATCTCATGCTCGATGTGACCCGACGACGTGATTTCATTTCAGCGCGAATATTGTTGTGCGCAACTTCAGCATATCGTAAACTGGAAGCGAATGAGACTACACTTAATTATGTCGATCAAGAATTCAATTAATGGAGAATCTAAATTGCAGTTTCCTTCTGGGATCTAATTATTACAGAGGCAACTCGACGTTTAATTTAATCATCTCAGTACAGATGTAGGAGATTCATCTCGTACGTGCATATCGTTAAAGTGTCACGGTAAATTCGGTAAAGCAATTAAAATTTTCGTACATTATTGCCCGTGAATTTTATATTTTAACGTTACTAAGCAGCGAATCGAGCTGTAATGGCGTTTACGATATAGCAGATATAAATAAAATAGTCGTTATTAATTAAATGCCTGCTAATAAATAAGCGAACTGAGTAGTTGTTGCACAACAATATTTTTAATTAAGATTAATTAAAATTAATTGACGTTTTTAATTACTTAAATTAATTGAGATGCCGAGGCACTTCTCTAAACGTATAATCTTTATACATTTTCTTTTATTACATTTTATATCAAATTAAATGGATGGTATCTGACTTTTATTTTGTAAATACAATTTTCACGATGGACTCGTTTCTCGATATTCCAAGCTGAAAGCTTGATTGGGCGACGCCTACATTACGCGTGCAATTTGATCGACAGAAGTAATAATGCATTCATTTCATAATGAGTTAAGAAGTGAAAATTATCTTGAGTTCTCTATTCGAAAGACACTTCACTCTTGAAATAATAGTTCTGCGAATTGCAGCTATAATATCCTGAGTGCACTAATATTGACGGATGCTAATTAATTCAAAGTAAATGTCCTGTCTATACGTAAAGAAACACCTGGAAATAATTGATTCGACTTAATTATCCAAATATCGTATACGACTACCCGAATAGACTCCGGGAGCAAACGTTTCTCGCGAGACAACAACCTGCTCCACGCAAAATGCGCAGATTTAACTCGCGATTGATCCAACGGGGGGGTAAAAGATATGTCCAAATTCCCATAAGATTTGACCTCGCCTCCCTACCTCGCGTTGAGTAATCCTCCGTTTTTCAAGATTTACTCCTTTTAATATCATTAACATACGGCGGACGTCAACAGACATGAAATTCAAACGTTATCACTGCGATCCGTCGCTGAGCGATTAGTCCATGAACACACACGGGAAGAAAATTTCAAGTTGGTAAAGCGAAACGAGAATTCGCGTCATCTCACCGTGGAAGACTCGTCGCAGGACAACAGAGCGTAATAGTCCTCCTCCTCGCTGGGCGAGTAATTGATGGCGTCCTCGACACTCATTTCGCGACTCTTTCCGAAACCCCTTCGACGACTCACTCCGTTCCTCCAGGAATCCCACGGTGGGGGCGTCTACACGCGGATGAAAGGTGTCGCGGCCGCTACTCGGGCTCCTCTGAGTCGGAGGTCCCTCGGCCCTGGGTCCCGTTCACCTGTTGCGAGAGCGAGCGAGCTTAGTCCGTGATCGTCGCCGTCGCGTCGTCGACTGTCACGGGCGCCAAAGTGAACCGAGTAAGGGGAAAACCGTGTCGCAGACCCGGAAAGACCCGATTCCCGGGGAATCCCGCGCGACTGCGTACTCGCCGTCCCGAGCCGGCACCCTCTTCGCGAAACGCGCAATTCGCACCATTGCGCAGTTGCGGCTCGCGGTTCACCCTCGCGCCCCGTCGCGCCCCGTCGCGCCCCGTCCCGTAAAGGGACGTAAATCGCCCCTCAGGATCTCGATACAATTCACCGTTCTCCAAAATTCACGTCCCATTCTTCGGATCGAATTGAACTTGAAGCAATCTTCCTCGGGGCCGAGTCACCCGCGCGCAAGGATTGCAGTTGTGACGTCAGAAGGGCGAGATTATCGAGAGAAATTACGAGCGGAATCCCTTTTTCGAAACGTAACCCGCAATAAATGAGGTTTCTTGTTACTCGTTTCTTCTAACTAGACTAGACCCCGAAGGATATAAAGCGAAATTCCACTTTCCTCTCGATATTGAATTAAGAGCGCGATTTAATTCCGCGCCACGCATCCAGCCGTCCACAGAGCGAAGGTCATTTCGCGAGCAAATGCATAAATTTAAAAAAGTTATTACGAACGCTGCGGACATACAATCGCAGTTGTTCATTGCGTCAGTCTTCGTCAAGAATCTTTGAAATTTTTAACAGCGGGTTTCAGCGGATGAATTATTCGAAAGATTCACTTTTAGCGATTTATCATGAACGTTGTGTCGTAAAACTGGCATTGATATCGTCAGAAAAGAGCCCGCGGGAAGATTAAAGCACGTTTAATACGCCAGTGGAAGAACGTGTGGTACGAGAAATTTCATTATTAATTTCCCCGTCACCGTTTTCACGAGAGAGAGGGAGGGAGAGCGCGCGAGATGGAGAGGCTTCACAGCTGTACCAAATTACATTCGCGCGCGCGTATCTGTCCGCGAGGATTTTAAATAACAAATCGACTCGGCGCAAAACGCGTCTATCAATATCAATGAATTACGCCGACGACATGGCGATCCATTTGCACTTGCTCTTACGTAAGCACCGTTATCGCCGAGATTCCTGGCGCGTTCGAGCTAGTATTCGAGACTAACGGATGTCGCTCCGCGGAATCGCCTTTGCTTCCGCGAAACCGCGCGTGGAAATCGTGGAGGATCACTTACGAGCACGAGGACGAGTCCCGACGACTATCCGCAGCGAGACCACGAGCGACGTTTCGCCTCGGTATACGAGCGGTCGTACGACTCCGTACGTGTTGCAACGAACACCACGACACAGTGTCCGCCACGTCTCCCGCCGCAAGACTCCGGAGAGGCTCGCAGCTTTCACTCGCGGTTAAACAACCTTGAACCCTTTTTATATATCGCGACTTTACCGACCGTGGAAGCGGGATTAGTGCGGCTTATTCGTGTTCTCTAAGAGCCACCCTGCCGGAAATAATTCTACAAAAATCTACAAAATTCTACAAAACTAGAAAATATAACTGCCAGAATCTAAGAAATTCTACGAAAATTTAAAAGGTGTTACAAAAATCAACATAAAAATGCTAGAATTAGAATACTTTTTGTAATATTCTACAAGTAAGGATGTTTTAATTCTTTAAGATTTTGTTGTTTCTCAAATTTTTTAAACTAGTAAAGTTTTGTACTAATTTTTACAAAATTGTACATTTTCATAAAATTCTACGTAAATTTTAAGTGTTATAAAAATCAACGTGAAAATGCTAGAATTGGAAAATTTTTGTAATATTCTACACGTAAGCAGATATTTTAATTCTTTAAGATTTTGTTGTTTCTCAAATTTTTAAAACTAGTAAAGTTTTGTACTAATTTTTACATTTTCATGAAACACTACTTGCAATAATTTCTTGATTTGAGAACATTATAATTTGTGATACTATTTCGTAGATAGTTTTACCAAAAATTAAAACGAAGTTTCAACGAAGATATAAAAATTTCTACAAATTTCTATTTTAAGTCAATTTTTATAGTTGTTTATAGAAATTTTTTCGCTAGGGCAATCAGTGGATTATCACTGAAAACAGTGAATAGTCACTAATTTCCAGTTATAAGTGTATTATATACTTCTGAAAATCGCAGTGGTATACTTTAATTAGAGAGTTCTTCGAGAGATTTTTCAGGGACAAGTTGTTTATTAAAATCTTATCGAGCGGCTAGAAACGCGCATCTCACTGACGCGCTCAGTCGTACACGACGTCTTATATCCAACTCAAATATGAATGTTGTCCCTAGCCAATCATATACAACGTAATGTGTGTTAGATATGCTCAGATATGAGTAGATATATTTTTTTTCCCAAGTTACATTTTGTCTTTTTCTAGTCTCAGGAACTGGAAAAAGGGAAATGGGCACAACCCAACTTTGTTTTAACCGAACTGTCGTTAGATTTAGTATCACTCCTATCGCTTTTATACGAATCGCGTTCAGATGGATTTGCATATTGAAAATACGAATCGTACGGATAAGACGCTCACTTTCCTTCGGAAATGTTTTCTAAAGTCAACTATAAAATAGAAGTATTTTTTAAATAACGTAATTGACTTTTACTTACTAGTTTAGGAAACGATAATTACAGAACATACTGGAAAGGAATATAATACATGCAAAAATTAACTGCATAACAATGACAGATTTTTCTATGCATTTCTGCTGTTCTCACAGATTCGTCGCCCAAAGAGATTTGATTTTGCAAGACAACGTTAAGCACGAGTGTTTGCCGTCTGGAGGGACGCGGAAACTTGATTGGAAATGCAAATCTTCTAAGAAGTCACGAGAAGAGACGAACGGGAGAGAGACACATCGAAACGTGAATGAATGTGTGGATCAATTATGCACGCCTCTTGCGTGGAGACGACAGTGATTGCTGGTACTGTCATTTACTGCCACTGTTTCAACTCTCTCGCATCCTTGAAGAGCGACGAATAAATAATAGAGTTCAATAATTTTATATGTGCATGAATAAAAAGTGATGTTACGTACAATGTTCGTTATAGATTTATGTGTACAGTGTACCTTTGTATGTTAAAAACTTAAAAAATATTGTAAAAGACATAGGTAAATTGTAAGTCATCCTAAATTGTAAACGAGGGGGAAACCGCTGAGGGCATTGTGGTCTACAGATTTACGGCATTACTGGACATTAATGGGCATCTAGACATTACTAGGCATTTCTAGGCGTTTTTTGGGCATTAATTTGGGCAGTGGGCCTTGATGGGACATTATGAAAATTAATAAGATAAAGTAATGCCCACTGGGCATTAGTGCAGGGCATTGGTGTACAAGATTTTGGTCAGGTTTCCCCCTCGATTGTAAAAAGCAAGGATTATTATAAATAAAATAAATAATAATAATGTAACGTTCAATATTTATGTATGTACTATATTTTTCATTTACGCATTCTTTTTTATTGCAATATTAAGATATTTGCTACATTGATTGCAGCAGTAGAAATAGTTTTACTCTCTCAAATATTATTTAATATTTATTTCTATAACTCATCACATTTGCGTGTTATTTAAAGTTTGTATCTCGATCGAGAGATTAATTAGCACACGATCCATACATTGTGATCAAAGATTCTATAATGTTTTTCTTACAAAATTTCACTTGTTTAAAATCAACGTTAAGAGATAAAATATTTTTGTAATTTATTTCTGCGTGAATTCGCAAAAATAGGTCATGCCCTGAACACAGGGCGCACCACGAACTTGTCACGCGCAAAAGAGAAATGAAAAATATAGATGTCGGGGTAGCAGCACCGTTCAATAGTTTATCGTGAAAAGAAGTATGACCATTTGGCCGACACGTGTCCGGGTCTATTATGAAGTCGGTTACAGACCTAAAATTTCTACAAATAAAACGATCAAATTTCGAGTAAAATGGTTCTTCGACCTGAATTTTCTCCGCAACGGAATAAAGTGACGAAGTCTCGCTAACGAAGAAATACAAGTTGATTAAGAAGAAACAGAGATCTGTTCTAACATGTTCGAACTTTTTTTCGACGAAAATGGTCTTACACAGACCGACGGTACATTCAAGTTTGATTCTTGCTATGGTAGAAGATCGCGGTAATTGCGGAATTAATTTCCAGCTTTATGAATATCGTTAATGTGATCAGATCAGAATGTTGCAGCACGCGTTCGTTCCGTCGCAGTTAAATCGAGCAATCACTGACTGTCGGTGAATAACGGCACGATGATCGCTCAAAGGGTTTACGAGAACCGTGTCGAAAGGGTCGAACCCTTTCGCCGCTCAAGGAGACGCGTATACGCTTCCCGAGGGCAGGAAATACATGCTCCGCTCGGCTTCCGCACGCATATGCGTGACAGACACGCAAGCGTGCGCGCGTGGCGCTATTCTTACCTGAAGACAAAATTGAGGTGAGCACCGAGATACACGCGTGTACATACGTTTTAGTCATCACAGAAATATTTCCCCCCTAACTGTTGACTATTTGGTGGTATCTTTCAGAAGTATTACGAAATTCTTATCGAAAGAAGAAACAAAAGGTCTAATATCACGATACTCTGGGAAAAAAACAGACAGTTAGCAACCCATTTTGGGGCTCACAATTAGTAATCGAATTATTTGGATTGTTCGTAACACACTCTACTCTTTTACGAATTTTACCCCGCGTAACTAAAAATCGCAATCAGCTATTCTATCTATAATATATCCAAGATTTTTAAGTAACACTAATCAATTCTCTCAATTAGATCTGTCGATATTCAGTTACGCAAAGATAATTTTTCACTTAAGAGGCACTAACCGAAATGTTGAGTTGCTTAACTACAAAAAGAAACGGTCAAAATTTGTGGGCCCCAAAATCGGTTGCCAACTGTCTTTTCTTTCCCAGAGTAGGTGGCATTCGGGAATCAACATTAGACTGTTTATTGCGATGAACATTTCCATTCGCCTCGGCGCGGTGGTCGAATTGGTTGAGACGCCCGCCTAGTGAGAGAAAGGTCCAAACCCTGGCTGAGGTAATATTTTTCGCAATAAATTTCAAATATGATATATTTAGACACTAACACCTTGTCACGGCTGTTAGTCCTTTATTCCTTCAAATTTGCGTTTATCACATGTGAGCCATGCGAATTTTATTAATTTGTTAATTTTTGAAAGTTTTATCAATTTTCTACACGTCGGGACTCCAAGTTTTGCTCCCACACCTCTGTCGGTCTGTACGGATCACATAGCAAAACAGATTGCACGAACGTAGTGGAGTTTTCTTTCAAATGTGAGGGAAACCCTCGTGCTGAGGGTTGAGGAGAACGCACGTGAGTACGTTTCTCTTTATCGCCGACCAACCGTCCTTCGGCGTCTCAGCATCACCGTCCTTGTCTAGCCCGAAATAACGTTTCGTACGAAGCATACATGGGCGTTCCTTCGCACCGCTGCCAGATGCGTGGGTGGTGGCAGTGAAGAAGAGAAGGAGAACCTGAAGAGAGCGCGAGCGAGCGAGCGAGCGAGCAATCACATGGTAGCGCCGACGACGGGGCTCCCTCCTGGTCTGGCTTGTCAGTGCTTCATGAAGTGTTGCGCCGTACCCGTGCACGATCCCTGACCGAGCATGACCCTGACGGAGTCGAAACCTTCGGATCCCTAAGTGGTAACTGGGAAGTCCCGAAAAAGCTCACGTGCTCCCTTTCCAATGAGTTTCTTATCGCGATATCGGCACGGCAGAGGTGATAACGGCGCTTGAAACGTGAAGAAGAAGAATCAGAAGAAGAATCAGAAGAAGCTGCTATATTGTTGTTCCCATTTTTGCAATTACTTCGCGATCGAGTGGAGCGGCGGTGATGATCGACTGTCGTCGGTGATCCCGTGACTCGCAATTGACTATGTTAATTAAGTGTCAACAAACGTACGGATGCGTCAAATGACCGTAGCAGACAGCGTCTGCAGTGCTCTTACGTTAATTGGTAACGCTCTTATGCAGCAAGAAACACTCGAAGCTATCCTGACGCAACGACCGATCATCTCGGCGCGTAAATTTGTGTGTTTAGTCTTATTCCGAAAGACTGGCCTCTGCGATCTTCGCAAAGGGATATACTTTTGAATATACAGGAGAATATTAAAAAGCTGAATAAGTACAAAGATGCTTGAAGCAATTAGAGACTACAAAACACAGATCAGCTGTGCGAAGAAGGTATTATGGATTGTATGCGATTCGGGAGAAACGGAAGACAGGCGGGAGGAAACAAGTGGAAACTGTCAACTTCTCACGTCGTTTGTTCGGTAATCTTAAAATGACGTGGCTCGCAGTTCGTCATAAATACGGTCTCTTTCAAATATCATCTCTCGAGGATCATCCCGGGCCAATTGCAGAACGGGCAGAGATTGAATAATGAAAGGCTGCGTTAACGGTGAAGCACCGAAGGTGAGTTCGCAGGCCGCGCGGTAAATCGATTGTACTTATATTTGCATATCCGTACTCTCTGGCGTGCTATGCAAAAATTGACTTACGTCGGTGGGATAAATCTGTCTCGCGAAAATTCCACTTTTGTACCGGGCCGCTTCTCCTTTACATCTCAGCAGTGAATATTTTTAGGACGCTTGTACGGTACGGCTCATATATAAACGGATATTTGATTCACGATATAGATATAAGCAATCTGTGTACAGTATAAATCGATATGTATAAATATAGTGCATATTAAAACGTGCCTCTTTTATCTTTTTCATTATTTCTTATTTAACATTAATTTAACGATGTGTTGTAATTAACAAGGTTTCTCTCCTCTCTCTCTTTCTCTCTCTCTCTCGAGAGAGAGATTAGTTTGTATTATGAGTGTGTAGTCCATAAAGTGAAAACTATCGACAGTTGTTTTACTAAAATAAGATGAAGAAAGAAAGATTTAAGAAGAATTATTCTAAACAAGAAGTTTCTTCCAAAATTTGTAAAAGTATACCAATGTCTCAAAACACACATTTCTTAAATCTACAAAAATCGTCCCCTTCCGATTATCTGTGCACACAATTCCTTCCCTACGTGTACTCGCTCCTTGTTATCTTGTTTAAACAGAAACAACGAAAAGTAATTTCGAGATAACAAGCGACATGTCATTTCCCTAAAGAGACGTAAATTCGAGAAAACAACACGACGATACGGACTGGATGAATCAGAAGTATAAAAAATAACCAGAGGAGCCGAGCCGTTTTTCCAAGCAAGAGCCCCTCGATTGTGCTCGCGCTGAGCCGCGTCTTTATGGTCTCGAACAACGCGGTACATTCTGGATATAGCGTGTGCCGCACATGTGCGCGTTTACAGGGGCGCGTGCACATCGCCGGATACAGGCTTCTTTTTATCGGACCATGCGTCGCTGCAGGTGCAGATGCACGGCGCGACGCAGCGCGGCGTGCTTCGCGACGGTAGCAGGAACACAGGCGCCTCTATTAATAGCGACGAACGTGCGTGATTTGTTCGGGAAACCGCGTTTAACTTTGGGAGCGGTGCTGTTTGAACTCTTCTGTAAAACGTGATGAATCTTCGGCGTTTTCGACAATTTTACGTAAATCAATCGCGCGCGGCGCAGCACCGTAGCTTGAGAAAGGCGAGATTACCCGGCATTTGTACGAGATAATCGATGAAGAACAATCGAAACGAAAGACATTGTCGCGCTCAATAGATTTTTTATTTACGAGACGCGTCATCACCCACACACGTAGCAGTCATTAATGTAATACATTATTTCCGCTTTGATTATTTCTTCTAGACTAAACGGGCTGTAAGATGCAATTTATTGTATCTTCTAAAGGCAACCTACGAGATTATAATTTTTGTAAGCCTTCTTATAATTGCTTTGAAATTTAATAAATAAATTTTCAACGCAATCAATGATTTGTATGTTTTCTCGTCTCGATATTAAATTAAGATACAATTAAAAAATTTATATCTTGGCGATAAGTAATTAATAATTGCTCGTCACGTTATTTCATTCCACATTACAAATTAATCTAATTTTATTAAAAAGAAATATTAAAAATTTTTTAGTTTTTGAAAGGTATCTAATAAAAAAATTATCATTTTCACATCTTAAAAATATTACATTTTGACGCACATAATAATGTATACTTTATAATATCGCATTTCTCATTTCTTTAGGTGTACAATTCGAGAAAAGGAGTCTATGGAAACATTCGACTTTTCATGGGTACAATCACCTTATTTCCCTCTCTTTCAATCTCTTGCTACTCCTTCCCCTCCTCTTTGTCTCTCTCTTTCTCTTTCTCTCTCTCTTTCTCACGCCCTTTCTATTTATCTCTACCTCTACCAGGCACACGTTCTGCCTCTCCTGATCGTACGAAAATAGTAACTGTTGCGGCAACTATGAGGGCAGAAAATTGTCGCTGCATCGCGTATTTGCTGAACTAAATTCGAGAAAATGCGATGTTATGCACAGAGCCCCGGCTAATATCATCAATCCCAGTCACGTGGATTGACAAATATAATTATTATATAAATCTAACAGAACGCAGAGAAAAACAGGCTACTAATTTTACATGGAAGTAAGTTCCGTATGTACTCACAGATACCGAAACTGTATTACTCTCGTAGAGTCGAGATGAAAAAACTATCTCGAGTGAAAGAAATAGATTGTGCCGCTTGATAGACTATACAATCTGAATATCTTCAATTATTATGCTTGTGCATGGGAAATCTTTCCATAAAGGTTTTCTCGTAAAGCGACTCGATGGCTTCTATTGTACGGATAATAGCGGCGGATGCGAGATACGCGGAGGACAACGCGATAATGTCGCGTGCATATAACACGTGAATGAATCGCATTTGCACTCGACCCCCATTTCTTCGTTCGCCACCCCGTTCTGCGCGCAAATGTAAACGGGTCGTGTTCCCCGTGCGTGCAATGCGCGTGTCTTTCACCGTGCTAAATATAATATTCGCGTGTATTTTCAGCAATGAATGAAAGTGTCCGACGGTCACTTGCACTTTCCCGCATGTGATTTTCTGAATTAGGAGAGAGAGAGAGAGAGAGAGAGAGAGAGAGAGAGAGAGAGAGAGAGAGAGAGAGAGAGAGAGAGAGAGAGAGAGAGATCGCGGTAGCGAACTCTTTGACATCGAAATTTGAGCTCGAGTGTTCACTGGCAAATGGGATCAAATGCGTGGAAAATATACGAATAGAATTTATACTTAAAAAGCAGATTCTAAAAATTCAATATTTTTAGAAGTCTGCAAAGAGATCGTACCACATTATGGATTACTTCTCTTTCGTTAAATTAAGTAACGACTATAGTTACTTGTAATTAAAGTAATGCAAAACAGATATCTTCGTAGAGTTTTGAATTATTTGTTAAATAATTTTGCAAGCATCCAATATACAATTTTTTTTTTCATTTTTCTGCTTGTCAGGCACAGAAGTGTTTGTGCAATAATAACACAAAGACAAATACTATACATAGTTGAAAATGTACACACGTCCACGCGAATACGTAAAAGATCGAAAAATTGACACACTTCTATTTGTTTGATTGACACAATCGTCACTTACACGAACTACATGGTATGTATTTTGTATTTCAGGTATCCTTGGCACTCAACTGAGTTCTCTTACGGAGAAAGTCACCATGGCAGTCGGTGAGTTTTATTCTTCCCCGGTGCAATCGCAGCGGAGATCGCAAAGATCGCATACAGATTTCCGAGACGCGTTCGGCACGCGGAACACGTCGCGTCGTTCGCGCATAATTGCGCGTCTCTCGCATCTCTCATTTTCATTCACGGACAAGCGGTAGCCCGCTCACGACATTTGTTGGTCGAAATTGCGAATGTAATCCCCCGTGCACTTTTATGCGGTATCGAATTTAAATTCGCGAAACATCAGCGACATAACTTGAATACTTTCCCGCGCTTCTCACTCTGGTAACGATAAAATTTTGTAACTGTTGAAAGGAAAAATAAATTTACGTACGCGTAGGTGTTTTCCTCAAAGATTTCGAGATTTACTTAGCTTGTGCGTACGGAAAATAAAGAATTCGCTAGATCATCAAATTCTTGAATGATCAGAAGATGATAAACGACTCGAATAATGAATAACGTGCGAATAACGAGTAAAATTTCTTATGCCCATTTCTACCGGCGCAGCTTAACTTTAATTCCAGTTTAACTAAGTTTTTCTCTCTCTCTTTCCAATTTCCTGAAACTAGAAAAAGTAAGTTACACTACGAAACTACGAAAGTAAGTTACACCGAGATCAAAGTTAATCTGCATTGATGGAAATGGACATTAGCCTAATAGCAAGCCGGGTTAATTTATCTGGCTGGGTAATGCTCATCCTTGTCGGGCTCGGTAAAACGGCTCGCGAATCGAGGTGGTGCATTTCCGGCGCAGCTACCGCGTATTCCTACCGGGTGGGGGAACAATGCAACGTCCGGTCCGGTGTATCCCCCACTGTGGCCGAACCCAATGGTCGTAGCAAGGCACGTCCATGGTGTCCCATGAACACAACACAGCTCCCACAGTCACAGGTGGACTCGCTATTAGCCCAGTCGCGACAAACTCGGGTCGTGATGACAGCAAATGTCACCTCGAATGACATTTTTATCTCATTGTCCGATTAAACGGGCACATAAATTACGGCGGGCGATGTCAACGTCGCGAGTGCACAGATCGTGTTCGAAACCAAAAATACGCTAATTAGCATTTAACGTCTAGATCCTGACGCGCGGATCGAAGATCTATCTTGACGATTTGATGAGACATTAAAGAGTGCTACACATTCGACTGATTAATTAATTATTTAGATTAGTTACCGCTACGTCTCTTCCTATTGATGATTTAAATGCAATAAGAGCGATATCGTGAAGGATGTATAACAATGTTAACTGTACGTGATACCGAACGAACATCCGCATGTTAATTACAACACGAGCCAATGATGAACATGCCATGGGAATTCGCGCAATCTCGTGTCCTTTGCAACGCCGATTCACCTCAAAGCAGTGCTCACTGTAATAACTACACGAAGATTTAACGACGATAATCTAACAATTTCTCGCGGAGCG
This sequence comes from Vollenhovia emeryi, assembly GCF_000949405.1. NCBI lineage: Eukaryota > Metazoa > Arthropoda > Insecta > Hymenoptera > Formicidae > Vollenhovia > Vollenhovia emeryi. The sequence goes on from NW_011967071.1 coordinate 201,610, forward strand.
CCGACGAAGAGAGTATCCAGTGAGTGAATCAAGGACCCGGACCCGTTTCGATACGTATGTTTACAGATAATCCGTCGTACTTCTCGCTGTCGGACGGGGCATCATCGTCGAGAGCGACAGCGACGACGACGTGTCCGACGACGGCGTCCCCGACGTCGCCCCGGGGCTTCTCCGCTTTATTTCGTCGGAAAGCCTGCAAGATGGGCGCGGCGGCCTCGTCCCAGGGTGGCGTCCTGATCTCGGGGTCCACGTCCAGCGTTCACCACGAGGGTCGCGGCAACGCGTCAGGCACGTCGACGCCGTCGACACCGACGGAGGAGCGCGTCCCGATGCTGTCGCGCGACGGCGCCAATCAGCCCGGATGCGGCAAGAGGAGGAGCTTCCGCAATCTCTTCCGGTCTGTGAGCGCGAACGCGGAACACGAGAGGACTCAGAAGTTCCTCAAAGGCGACCCGAGACCGTCCGACGTTGCGCCGCCGTCTCCATATCTACCCCACAGGTAAAAGTTGTTTTCTTTTCCACGTGGAAAGAATTTTCTTCTCCAATTTATCCTGAAATGCCACGTTGTCCCACAATCACATGACTTTCAGGATAAACTCCAAGAGAAAATTCTCTCCGTGCACGCATATTGTGAAACACTCGAGCCAAATAAATGAGCTTGATTAATGCGTTCAGCTACTTGGGTGTCAATTCAGTTATCGCAAGTATTTATCATGGGGTGTCTTGTCCAACTTAGGTCGCATTCGCACTCCGAGAAAGATCGACGTCATCCTGGTCGGACCAGGAGAGTCCTGAAATCCGCCAGCGAACTTCTATCCAATGATATGGTCTATTGCGGTTTAGCGGGTAATTCCAAGGATCATAATGGCAACAATGACAACAGCAACGACGATGACGATACCGCAGAAGTCTTCTTCGGCGTGGACGATGCCAGGTGAAAACGAGAAAATTATCGTTTTGTTCAAAGAAATCGTTCCCTCTATATTAAGCTTAAGGAGAAAAGCCAAGGGAAACAATGGGAAATCTTTTTCAGATATTACAACGTTTCCTCCACTCTCCCCACAACCGCTAGCCGAAGGAGGCACTCGATCGGCACTTTCCTCGGAAAAGAAACAGGCGCGTCAGGCAATATCGTGGCTCCCGGACGACAAACGGGAGGATCCAGGAATCTGTTGGAAACAGACACGGTGGCAGCCCCGGTACACGACGATATCGATGGCTCGCGTCGCAACGACAGCAGACAGCCGTCTTGCAACAGGACCAAACGAAGAAGACACAAGAGTTCATCCAATAAAGGTAAGTACCGACGTAAATCTCGATCCTTTATCAAGCGCTCGTAAAATTATGATGGTTAGATCTTATTACTCAACGAGATACGCGAGACAATTGTTTATAGTTTGTGTTAAGATTACAATTAGGTATGGAATCAAGTATACTACCAAGTATTACTAATGAAATATACGAATCAAATCCAATTCTAATCCAGACTTCACTTGGAAGTATTGTTTTCGTTTCTGCAAGCACTTGTAAAAAATGCATAGACGTCTTTTGTAAGCTCGAGTCTACGTACAAGTGTTTTCGCTTCTCGAAATTTAAGAGAATCGAAAGTTATCGTGAAAGTTCAAGTCTAACCGTGAGATACTCGATTCTATCTCTAGTCCTAATATTCGTAATTCTGGTTTTTTAATTAGTAATCTCCTATCCAGTAATCAGGTAAGTTTCTCCTCCCGGCGCTCTCCTCCGATCGAAGACGTCTTTTCGTATTCAAACTTCGAGATGTCACAGAATCGTTGAGAGAGTCGCCGAGTTACGCAAGTCGCACAAATTCTTTCTCCATTACGAACACTGATTGTCATTTCTATGAGGATAGCGCACTCGATTGAAGAGTTCTCGCATTCCCACGTCCCGTTTGTCGCACGCCCGCATGAAGCGCAAATCACGCCTGCTGCGTTATAAAAGTCGGAGCACACAATTCCGATCGCCCCATTGCATCGATTGTTCTCCAATTTCTATTCATATGACACTTTCGGATCGCTCTAACTTTAATCACGGCGCTGAGAAGTGACAATTGTAGACAGTATTGTATTTATTGGATTGGAGCTTTTATACGAAAAAAAAAAAAACTACGTGCCCCTATATAAAAAACGTAAAACTAGCTTCATTGCATTTAAATTGTTAATTTTACTAATTAATTTCTGTAATTTACGGTTAATCAAGATTAAGCATTAAATCTCTCACCTCCATTGAGGAAAACGTTTGTATTAAAAAATATTCCAGCAAGTAGCCAGTAATGTGTTTAGTATGTTAGACGAAAGTAATCGATAAAAATGTGCTTTATAAAAGAAGACATTTTCTGTCATAAAAATAATTTGCAACCCATAAATCTACTTGTACAAACTTTCAAATTGCGTTTAAAGAGTCTGATTGTGAGAAAGAATGTCTTATCGGTCGTAATAAAAATTAAAATTTTAATCATATACATATATTTCATCTAACAACCGATACACGCGATGTTACTGTAAATTACTTTATTAAACCCACTTGCTTCTAAAATTCAAATTGAAGCTAACATAAATAGCCTGTAAAGGATATCCGGCGATCTCGCGATCACGTAACAGATAAAATCCGGGACCAACTCGCAGATGAACGCGCACGTAAGTCGGATGAAGTCCGCCCCGGAAGTACACCTTTAGTATTCGGCCAACGACTTTATCGTTTTCCAGTGGTCGATCGTCGCCACATACGCGATCATAAAACTCCGAAATTTACGTGAACAGCGAAGGATTTTTCGGAGTGAAACTCATTTTTTCTTAATAAAAAAATAGAAGCCTTAATTTTTACAATACTGTATACAAATTTACAATGACTAAACAATTGTGTAAACGAGAATAAATTCATAAACCAAGTCTCTAAACAGCAATCAAACGAAGAATGTCATTGTTCAATTCCAATAAAGTTAACCTTTTCAGAGTTCAATAGCAAAATAATCGGCTAATCTCTGGTTAACATTTAACCAGAAATTTAAAAACCAGACCTAAGTAGTGTTTCCGATGGAAAATTAACCATCGGTTTTTTTATTAAGTTTTCCGATTAAATTATGGACATATTCGATGAAATTTATTCAATGAAATTGCAGTTACCGATAAAATTTAATCGAAAAACCAATTATATTTTTCATCGGATATACAATTTAATTGAATAAAACCGTTTGTTAATATGTAATTGGTTATTCGATTAAATAGGCCAGGATATTTTTCTCAGCGTATAAATAAAAGCATGAGCTACTGAACAGTCTCTTAATTAAGAAAGTCAAGCTGGCGAGGTTGTAACACATGTGCATTTAACAGCGAAAATATGACCTCAGCCAGCATCCGGTCGTGCTTTAATTAAAACCGGAAATGAATTGTAGATATTCACGCAGAGGTCAAAATTAACAATACCACGTGCGATAACGGCAATAAAATTTGTATAAAATAAATAAGACAAAGATCTGTGGCAAACAATGGTAAAGATGGTAAACGATCATCTCCGTTATCTCCATTAATTGACTTCACAACTAGGCCACGCCGGCACATCCGGTCGAAAATCTCTTTACGTTTTGCGAATCAAATATCATATAATTTTCACAGTACTCTAAAACGATACAGAGACAATGTAAAACGATTCAATATAAAGAGCGAGTAATTTCTTTATCGCAAGAGGGACAATTAAAATCGAGACAATGAAAACACTCCCGTGAAATTGTTTTTACCACTACTGTCGAAAGTTGCGTCGTCGAACCTTGTGCAATTTGCAAAAACATTTTGCACCAACGCCCGTCCCAGAGAGCAACACTTCTGTAAACGACAGAGCGTTAATTTGTTCTTCCAATGAATCCGTCGTTTACGACGTGTCGCGTAAGGTGCGAAGAATAGACAACTGAATGTATTTGTGAAACTTAGATTCGTTTCTGGAATGTGTTTTCACGTGTCTTCCATTGCAAGCGTCGCACAGCGTGTCGCTGCCAACATGAAACGGAAATATCCGTCCATATGTTGACACGAGGTTGCAGGCAGTTGTATTGGCGCACATCCTACGACCTCATCGAAAGAATACGCGTTCCCCCATGCCATAAAGTCTTCCCTCCGGTCTGGAGGAAAGACCGTTCCAGAGAGAAAATCACATCTTGCTTTGCAATCGCTTTTAAACGGACGTTAACTAATGTTATTCAATGTCATTCAAAAAATTTCATCGATTATCCGATCGTCAAAATTGATTTCTTTTAAACAGAGCCTCGCACGGGAAGATTTTCTTCTTTTTCTTATCGTTTTACGTACACTCTAAAAGTCAATCAGTGGCTTATCACTGAAAACAGTAAATAGCCATACTGAGAAAACTTTCCATCGGACAAACCAATTAAACAGTGTTTCCGATGGTTAATTTTTCCGATTACGTTTTCTGATTAAATTATACATCCGATAAAAAATATGATCGGGGTTTCGATCAAATTTCATCATCGGATTTATACATAATTTAATCGAAAAAGTTAATCGGAAAAATTAACCATCGAAAACACTATTTAATTGGTTTATCCGATGGAAATTTTTCTCAGTGTGGCATCAATAGCTCGGACCGTCCTATATTATTGTAAAAAAAAAAAAGAGCTAATTACGCAATGTATTTTATGTCGATTTGTGTTGCGTGAATCTACGGAAATGCACATGTCAAAAAGATCAACTCGCAGCGCGATATCAACAAACTGGGTGCGCCGAGCGATAAACCGAGCTCACATAAATCTACTGAAAGACGGAGGTCAATAGCCGCGGGATTAAGCATTCTGTCTGCATATTTGATTCTATCCTCATATTATTTACCGGTCGTACTTCCTGGTGTTACCCCAGCACAGATCTAACGCTTCCGGCGCTGACAGTTAGTTTCCGTGAGGCGTCTCGTATCGAACTCCCCGGCGTAATAATAAATCGAGAGGCGTCGGGGAAAGTTAACGCAAAGGCAGCTAGTCAAACGCAAAATTATAATAACTAAATGAATCTAAATTGAAATTGTTCTTCATTGAAAGATAAACGATTAACAATATAGCGCATATAATTTTCATAGACAATATTTAGTAATCTTGAACAGGATTTCAAGTATTTTTATCTTGTGTTTATCTCGAGCTTTAATATACACGCGTAGAGATAAGAAATTTATTTTAATAAGACAATAAATTTATTTATTAATAAAGTACCTTTACGGAATTAATCATCGTTATTCCTTTTCTCGAGATATAAATTCAGAATTTACGTTGATTAAGTTGTGTTTGAACTGCGACAACCATCATAATTAATGCAATTAATGGCCGAGTCATGTGCATATTGAACCGTGCTCCATTTGTATCCGCGCGCGCGCTTCTGCTTCGTTCGGATTTGCTGCAGATTATCATGGAGACGGTCAAGCCACATCGTCGTTCGAGGAACGGCAAAAACATCCGGAAGAAAGGAAGGGATATCCCTCTGCTTCGATATTTATCCGTGCTATAAATATTTACGCTCTGAGATTTTGTCCAGAAACCAGAGTGAAACGAGGCTTCTCTAAACTGCCTGAAAGATCACAACTGCTAGTCGTTTACGTCTTTCGGTCTCGATATATGATGATGGAAAAAAAGAGATCGGCGAAACTACTCATTTTAATAAAAAATTTGAATCTACAAACTTTCTTAAACGTTACGCGATATACACATAATAATTTCATCCCTAACAAGTTTTAGCACAAATATTTTAATAACATAAAAATTTTTATGAAAAAAGAATAGTAATATTGTAATCTCAATTAATATAAAAATATTTTTACAATTTTTTTTTAAACTAGGTCATCACAATAATGCCCACAGTGTTCGAAAGGGGTTCAAAACCAATTAGTGTAACATGCTTTAGGTCGGAAATTCAACACCGAAAATTTCTCTCACGAAAATACAGTGTTGATTTCGCTCGACTCGAAACGTCAATTTAGATTCATGCTCGAAAAGGAATTCGAGAAGCGCGATCGGAGTTGGAACGACCATCAAGTACATAAACGAGCTTTGATTGGTCAATACGCGATGTCCGGTATAACTACGATTTATCCAGCGAACCAAAAGTCGCGTCCGTCTCTCTTCGATAATTCTCACACGCTTATCGATCCCGCGGATCGTCCGAATCGACTGAACTGCATTGTCGTCGAATTAGATACCATCTTAGTATTTGTAAAATGTGTCTTCTCTCAGACTCTCGTTCGTATGTTCTTTATAAGCTTTTACTAATTGAAACGAGAATCAGATTGAAAATATTATTACCCAGCAAACGCCAAAGTAATAGTTACATCAAAATACATAAATGTAATATAACATGTTGTAACATGCGTGTTATATTACATTTATATTGATGTTATGTAACTGTTACTTTGGTGTTTGCTGGGTATTGCAGGTAGATATTGATTTAAAATATACTGTGTTTATATCCTTACAAGATAAGGAAATAGTTTTATCTATAATTAAAACAAAGAATTCGTTAATCATGCTTAACTTAAACTAACTCAGTGTTAATTTAATTAAGTTTCAGTTTTATAGAAAATTTTTGTCTTAGAACGATGCGCAAGTATGAAGTAAAAATTCACGGAAAACTTTTACGCGTCATATTTCCCGGATGACAGGATCTATAAATCTGAGCTACCGCTTCGTAAATAAGGTTGTTTTTCAAGATCGATAACATAACTTGCGTGTGCACTTTAATAATCCACCCAATAATGGTAAGCGGTTTCGCGACACTTCTTCCTTCACAGATTCGTAATCCGTTAAAAAGTAGATATATGAAAACATGTTAAAGTGAAGAACTCCTAAAGAATCTCTTCGTCTTATTGAACATTAAATGAAAGATTAAAGAAGAAACAAGATAATACAATAGCGTATTGTATTTTGTAACATTTTAAATACGGCTTTCCGCGATGATAAAATATCACACATTTTCTCTTTTATTATTTAGTTCCCTTTGCTTTTACTAACAATTGAAACAAAATTTTACTCGAGTTTTATTATACTTTTGTATTTTAACACAGACACGATATTTAACCTTTAATTACTCAGTTTCGTTTAGCTTTAAACCTTATTTTATCGAGCACACTGCACTACATAAGAGGAAACGTATTGTATCTACAAAAAATTAATATAAGTGACATTAAACTACCCTGGAAAAAACGGGAAAAATCTTATTATATATGTTTTTTCTAAATTCTAAAGATCATCAATCCTCAAAGATTTGACACTTTCCTTGAATGTTCGACGTTATCTATTGAGATCTAACTAAATCTATAATTCAATATCCTAAGAGAACATGATTAGATCTCAATAAATAATAACATTCAATAAAAGTGTTAGATCTCTGAAAATCTGATAATTTTAGCATTGGATATAAGTAGATATTACATGATTGAGACGTACATAATGATGTATTTTCATTTTTTTCCCGGGTATTGTGAGCGTCAGGATTCTCGAGGATTCTCGCGTAAGTAATTAAAAGTTAAATACACTCGGATAATTAGGAATATTTCATCGAGACTTTTCGAGATTAATCATCTGCGACGATTTTCTACCACGTCGTTGAAAGTATAGGACCGAGAGAAAATATGGATGGAATATATTTAACGTTCCGTTAGATAAAAGGGGACACTATTTGCTTTAAGAAAAAATTTCATAGCGCATCTCGTGGCATGACGGTTATGTCTACGGATCATACTCGTCTGAGAGGCTTCTTACGTTCCAAGTAAAAAAAGAAAGAAAGAAAATCAAGACCTTAAAATTACTTCCACAATTAAATTTCTTCCTTAAAGACACTCTGTATTCATGAGTTCTTTGACTAATTTAGCGTCAACTTTGCCTTGATGAAAACGTCGAGAGAGACGGATAATCTCCAAGTTCCAAAAAATTACTTGAAGAACTTTCGGGGACAAAAACATTATTTTTTTTAGTTCTTCCAAAGTACAGTATTTATATTTTTGTAACTACTATAATAATGTTCTGCGTGTGCGATGATAAACCCGAAGGAATTGTCTACAAAAACAAGATACGTCTGAATCATTCTGGCGCCGGATATACCTGGCTTATAGGATTTTCGAGAGCGGATATCTAGTTAGGAGTTCTAGTAAGCTTACAGAGATTTAATCTTTCAATAGACTTGACCGTGTTCCAAAACAATGATGCAACAGAATCCGAAGAAGAATGGCTTATTATTCATCACCACAAATTCGACTCTTCTCTTTTCAACTATTCTATTAATTTATTAACCTGATGCATGTACATGTTCATTACTGATTCTTTCAGCAAAACCTAAGCTCTTCTGCTTAATTTTCATCATTTCTAATTTGAAAATCATCCTCGATACTTCTGGTAAAGAAAACTTTCAAGTCAAAAAACCCAGGAGCAAAAGGTAAAAAGTGGCCCGACTGATCTGAAACACCCCGCGTGATAAGCTACAAATTACATGCCAACGAAAAACTTTTATCGGTCATTATTCCCCGTAACGGCTAATGATTCTCTTGTCAGTCGAGATTTCCGAGAAAGCGGAGAACCTATAAACGCCGCCGACTTATCATCTCTTCTGTCCCTCCGAGAAATTTATAAACAGCACATATGCCCCGAATGCAACCGTTATGTGCACCGCTCTGCGTTGGCGTACGATTTCTTACCCGCTTTGCATTCCCGCAATATCCGTCACGTTTCCAGCGACAGAAATATCCTCGGTATTCGTTACTTCACATTGTTATTTCTAGAGTTGGTGGATTGAACGCTCGCTAACTCACGAATAGTCAATTAAAAAGTATTAGATATCCCGATTTTCTGGCTAAATAGAAATGTCATTTTCGTTGTCCCTTTGACGGGTACAAATTGGGCTATCGTACTTGCTAATCTGAATTTTTTTCCCCCTCCTTACAAATGTCAATTATCCCCGATAACCACAGATTGGATAAGAGAGAGTTCACTTCCCTTCATCAGATTTAGAATGAAAATATTGTCCGTTCTAGCCTCGACATATCAATGGACCGTATCCAACAAGATACGCATGTATGATAGAGATAGCCTCGAGTATAAGATACGAGGAGCTGCTCTCGTGAACCTCAAGACGATTATTATTCCCTCGTCCGGGGGACCAAGTGACTCAGTCTCCTCTTCTGATCTGATTAATTGAAGCAGCCTAATTTCTGTATCACATGCGCGACGTATGTGATGTGTGTTACTAAAAACAAACGAATTAATGCGAAATATCGGAGAGAATTTTCTTTTAAAATTTACCCCGAAAATCATGTAATCGTGGGACAACGTGGCATTTTGGAGAACTTTATGGGAATTTTCTGAAATTTTACCATACATTTTACTAGTAAATACATTTACTAGTAAAATGTATGGTAAAATTTCAAAAAACCCTCATAAAATTCTTCAAAATGCCATGTTGCCCCACGATTACCTGGTTTTCAGGATAAAGTTTAAGAGAAAATTCCCCCCCCCCCCCGTGCAGCTGTATTTGTTTCTTTCACATTTTGCTCTTTCACCTAAAGATACATGTAGAATACTTTAAAAATATTCTTTATATGTAACTCACAGATGAGAATTAATATAGATTTTCAGGCATGCGCTCGGTTGCAAGAAAAATAACAGAAAGAATGGGTTAAAGATAACTGGAATGAGTTGTAGCGAATAAAAATACTTCTCTATTTTTTTTCAGATAAAAATACTTGCTTCTATTGCAACAAAAAGTCAATATATAAAATATGATTAATTGATTAGAAGCGATTTAGGGTAAATGGCAGCGGAAATAAAAGATCCTGTATGACTGGCGTTCTTTAAAAGCCGCGTTATGCCAGAGGAATTTCGATTCATCTGTGAATGGGGCTCCTGTTTTACGTCTCCGCATTTAGGAAACTATGAGATCCAGAATAGATAGGCGATAAAAGCGCTGAAAGCCATTCGCGGGTGAATATTACTTGGAGAGTTTAAATTGTCCTTTCTGCTCGGAATAATCGTCACTTTGCATTTTAATTGTTGAAAGATTTCAATTTTAAACTGTCAAGGAGTGTCAGTAACATAGCCCTTTGTATAAATTTTAAGTAGAATATAAGAAACAGCTGAAAAATGTGATTTTTGGTTGAAACTTTTTTAAGAAGTCTCAATTAACTGCGCGATAATTACAAAAGTCACGGTTTTACAGTTATAGAAGGCTTTTTACCGATTCCGTCGACAAGATAATGATCAACGGAACACCACGTGGATCCAGAAAATCTCTCGCTAGGAGCGATGCGCCGTCTCAGCGGCGCGCCTGCGCCGGGCCCGAATGCCGCGATGGTCGGTTCATCCCCGAGAAATATTCGAATATCCGCTCAGTTCCATCGCGTCTCACGCTAGAGATCGGCTTTACACTCGTCGACTCCCGTGTGTTTATTTTCTTTTTAATCTCTCAACTAAATCCAGGATAATATCGATGAATTTAAGTGCTAAGGAGTTACGTCTCTCTCGCGTTTCCATTAAAAAGTAGTATGTTATATTGAAAGGTGTTGTTTATATACTAAAATTCAACATTATTATTGTTATATACTATTACATGATATCAATACCGATTTTGATTGACATTCTCAACGGAAGAGAGTCTTGATGTATCAATTGTGTATTGAGTGACCGTTTATTGCAAACACGGACAATACTTCTTTTTAGTGATTTGAGATGCACGGATGGAGCGGATGAGTGCACAGATCGTAGTAGCAGCGTGAAAATGAAAATAAAAGCGGAGGATTACTATGCCAGACGGAGCGCCGAATACTTCGGTAATTATCCACATAGCCGCAATGCTGAAGTTAAATGCTTGATTTAAGGTAAAGAGCATAATAAACCGATCTTTTGTAGAAAACTGTTTTTTTCCCCAATTCGGTTACCAAAGACCAATCCGGTTGTTGCAAATAAATAAAAATCAAATCAATGGAACACTGTACGTATACATTTCACGTATATTGCATAATTTAAAAAGTTTATAACAATAAAAATGTAGAATGTTGTTTCCTCACGCCGCGCACTCATTTGCATCTTTCACAAATTCTTTATAAAGGCGTCAGCTATCGCATCCCGATGCATCCAATGCAGGATACGTAGTATGTTAATGAAATGCAAAGCCAGCCGCATGTGAGTCGAATACAGATGAGATTGAGGTAGTATCAGATTTATGCGGACTTTCTGTCAATTCTTTGTTCGAAAATTACTTTATTCGAACCTTAGCCACTTAAAATTACGATAACGTAATTTATTTATTAATTTTCCTTCTAATGTAACATTCGCATAAAAGGCATTGTAAATTATTATTTAAAATCTCCTAAATAAAAATCGAATTTACTTATCACTGTTTCATTATTGAAACTTTTGCTTCAAGAAAGTTGTAAATTTTATATCTCAACTCTAAACATATTAATATAATTAATAGCAACAAATGTATATGTGTTAATTTCGACATCTCTATTTCTTTGCTAAAAGACTTTTTACTCAGAATTATTCTACATAATTGTTATGTATGATATGATATGAATAAAATTGAAAATAACAATAAAAATATCCGTAAAATTGTCTTCGCCAAAACAGATTGTTTGTAAAGTGAATTAGAAAAAATATAATATCACCATAACTTGAAATATTCCCTCTATAAATGATTACAAATATAACGCAATCAATAAATTACATTCAAAATTATACAAATACAATGCAAACGGATTACATTGGCGAAACAAAGTGAAGATTTAATTCAGTCTATCGCGCATATTTGGCCTACGGTTGTATAATACCGTCATTGTTTGACGAGACGGACGATTCGGACGGGGAACTCGGAACTTAGCATTCATCGTGTGTGCAGGAAAAATTATGGGCATCGCCTAATTCGTCTTGCCGAAGCCGAATGTGAAAACAATGTACGCGGGGTGGGGCCTCGAAATAAACGGTACGATTTCCTCCCGCGAGTGCCTTCGAGCAGTCGTACTTCGACATCCGTGGGCCGTCCACGGTTAAAAGTCGTCCTCGAGAAAAGGCAAAGATCTTGTTCTGGCCAACAAAGCAATGTTATTAAAGCGCGCGAGAGTCGTACAACCAGTGACGCTCAACCGCGATCGCGAATAAACAGAAGATAAAAATTTGGACTATCATTCAGACGAGAAACGGGGGGTCGGTGCCTCGTTCTCCAACGATTTTTCTCTCGAATCGGATGCGTTCGCAAGAGAGGATGGTCGATACCTGCGCCAGCCCTCGACCGCGAAGACGAGACCGGCCGAAGTTTTTAGATCTTTCCGCGACAACACGTAAGTCGAAGCGAGAGAACGTGTGCTCTCGAGAATGCGAAGTGCGAACGCGCGTACATATGTTGCGTCTTGGCATAATCTGACGTGCGTCTCTTCGAGTGCGTTGATCTTTTTGCAGCAATTATCATCATTCAGGAGCGACCCACGACCCACGTGCATTATAAACCGACTGTATTTCGCGCGATATCATCGCCGCGGTTACTCGTCGTGGTTGGCGGCCACCAGTGACAGTTAAAGTTAAAATCCACGAAACAGTTTATAATATAATAATTTTAATAGAAAATGATAATGTAAAACATAATTATGATAAATATTCTGTATACAATAAAATATGATATTCGAGTAACATAACAAACTTGAAGGATAAATTTCAGATGATCTTATTTTTCGCTACGATCAGGATGTGATAAAAATACTAAAATTTCTGCAATTTCTAGTAAAAGAATTAACAAATAGTGTTATGAATGTCGGTAAATAAGGCAGAAGGACGCGCGTCGCGTGCGAAGAATGTTGAAGGAAGTAACATTAACGCCGTCAGTTAAGTAATTAAAACTCTATGCAGGGATTATGTAGGGACTATGTGATATACACGAAGTTTACTTTGAGCAGGTTTAACTTGGCGTCACGAGTAATGAATCCAATTTAAAACCGGAAACACCGAAAACGGAGGCCACGCGCCTCACGTACCGGAAGTAAAAGTTGTCCCTCCCGTTAATAGAATAAAGATCACAGAACTCTTTCTTTTTTATCCACCACTGTTATAAAATGTTTTATTGGCAAACGACCTTCTCATTGTATAAAATATAAGAATGTGCAAATCGAAAACAATGAAAGTGCTTTTCTTCATTCGATCTAGAATCAATTTTGCTTTAAAGAACCTTAAAATAATTTCTGAAAAATTTCTTCAAACTATTGAAATCTCAAGATATATATAAGTTTCTTATAAAAATGTTAATATTAAATGTAAAAATGACATGTAAAAGTGAAATAAATGATTATCAGGTTGTCACTTACGGACTCAATTGGAACGAAATGGTCACGCGTACTCTGCGCGTCCGCATTATGCATCAACAATATCACGTTAAACTCGTTGAATTGATTCGAGTCACCGGCTGCACCGGCACGCTGATTCCGCGTTAGAATTTTACAGAACTGTTTCATCATTTTACAGCCATTGTTCTCGCGTGTGGCAGGAGGTAGGGCCCGCGTTATTCGCGGCATTATTTCATCAAACATATTACAACCGCGTCGCGTGCTCTGTGATGTGCGTCAAACGAAATTAAATGCACTCCCCGTGCGTCACGACAAAGCTAAATCAAGGTTGCTTGTGACACATATACAGGAAACATTTTGCAAATTAAAGGGCGGTCAGGTAGGGCAGCAAACCAACGCAACGGGAAGAAACCCAGAATCAGTAGCTGGTCTGCCGTGTAAATGAATGTTAACTAAAGTTAGCGAAATAGTTAAATCGTAATTAAATCGAAATACTATTTTAACGCGGTTATTTATCAATGAAACTATCCACAATCCACTCCTGTTTCCAGAAAGATATGTTTTGCCATTTGCATTTCTATTTAATGCTCTTGGTGAACTTTTTTTACGTCCACATATGAGAAGCAATCTTGACAGATACTCAAGTCAATTAATTTGATGTTTCAATTGCTTGTTTCAGGGTCGCATTCGGCTACGGTCTTATCAAGGGACGGACACGCAGTGGACGATGTCGTCTTGATCTCTAGCAAGGAAAGCGAGGCTTCTAATCTATGGGTTGACTATCTCACCGGATGTTTCGAGCAAATCAGCCGTCAGCAAGGACGACCACCGTTCAGGTAAATAATAAAGCGAAGTATCTTGGTCGTGGCACAATTTCGAAATAAAAAATTTCAATCGATAACATCTCCGACGCAGAGTACGTCACATCGCGATCGAAGAGCCGATAGCGCCGAAAACGGAAGAGGAGATCCGATCTTCTCGTCTCCAGATCGTCATCGTGTGCCCTATATTACTGGAACGCGTCCGGACCAGTCCGGAGCATACCGTCCATCTGACCAGCCACCTGGTCGCCGAGAAGGTACTGGCGATGATGCTGGGCGTCCATGACAGTCACATCAACGACAGTCATAGGTCCAGCCTGGTCTCCTACGACCAGTGGAGGAAATTCTTCGTCAAGGACCAGAACGAGACGTTTGTGAGTGAGTTGCTGGGCGCGGCGGTCGCCATTCTAGGCACTACGCCACCGCCAGCTCTCAGAAGCGATAAAACTGCATTCTCCGTGCACCCGAAGAAGGTCAAGTTGGTAAGTGTAATTGTCATATGGTTGTAAAAGAAAATTCGTATCAAATACTTCAGGACAAACTTCAACATTGCAGGAAATGCAAAAAAAAATGTCTAATCTAAAAAATTCAAAAAACTATCCAGCCCTTTTAAGATCTATTGGCTTCATACGAGGAGTAAACCGCTGACCAAAATTATGTACACCAATGCCTACTAATTCCCAGTGGGCATTGCTTTATCTTATTACCTTATTTCATTTATCTTTATACTACTCCAGCAAGACCTAATGCCTAAACTAATACCCCAAAAATGCCTAGTAATGCCCAGTAACGCCGTAAATCTGTACACCACAATGCCCTCAGCGGTTTACCCCTTGACTTCATATTAATAAAAACGTCTGTTGTTAATAACGTTCGAGTAATAAGGTTGGAAAGACATCCTATATATTTTTATTATTAATAATAATATTAATTTTTTATTATTATTAATTTATTATTATTAATAATAATAAAATATTATGCTGATAAAATTCATACGAAAAACGCTGGAATACTATATTTTCCATTCTCCAAATACTAAAAGAATTTTATAAAATTTTAAAGAGAGTCAACGAATTAAAAATGATAATTGAAAATTCGACGATACTACAAAGACTCGAAGTAAACAAATATATGCACTGTGTTTGCAGGGGCAGAATAGGATAATCGTTTTGCTAAACGATCCGCTGAGTCCTAGGGACAACGTCTCTGTGATTGTCGATCGTTGCGGGGATGCGATCGACATAAGCAACGTGAAAAGAAGAAACCCTTACGCGCTGCAGTTTTCAATACCAGAAAGATGTCTCGAAGTCTCCATGCTGGTCGGCGTGAGAATAACCAAGAATGGATGTTCGCTCGGAGTTAGACAAGTCAAATGCGAAAGCAGACTCAGGGAATTAGATCAAATTCTCAGAGCGCACGATAATCCTTTGGAATTTATGTGCCAGGTAATTTAATTAGAAATTCTCTACAAGAATCACTTTAATTTAATACTACAATAATAGGCTTTCATGATAATCTAAACTCGACTATTTTAGTTTATACCCTTCACTGTCGACTATTTTATTAAAAAAAAAAAAAAACAGACAATTTAACTCGATCATTTTATCATCTTCGTTATAAACGATCAACATAATCGTTAGATATTTAATTCATTATTGCGTTCTATTTATAATTTTCTATTTATTACAGACTTTCGGCTTTAGTTCTACTGACCGAGATCAGTTGGACAATTGGATGGTGCATGCAATTCAGAAGAATATCCCTCCTCATTTCAATCTTTTGTCCACCCCGAGCGGTATGGTGTCTTCTCACAAAAATTATCTGAGTAAGTAGCTTCTAGTTTCACAGCATTGGGATATGTCACAATGTTGGAGAGAATAAGAATTGCCGAGCAAATGCAAACTTGTTGGGAGACTGCTATTTTTTATAGATCATGATTTAATCTTCGGATTCGTTTCAGGTTCAGAGGAGAATCCGACATTGCTGCATTTCGCCGCGCGATTCGGCCTGGAGAAACTGGCGTGGCAATTATTGGAATGCCCTGGTGGCGATCAGGCGTGCGACTTGAAAAACGTTTCCGAGCTGACACCGGCCGATCTCGCCGACCAAGCCGGACACGCGAGACTAGCCCATCAATTGCGGGGCTACATGGTACAAAAACCTCGCCTTTAGACCGACATCGCAAATAATTGAGCACAATCGGTACTACCGCGATATTTTATTCTTTTCTCAAGGCATCCATTATACGCGTGTTCATTTTACAAACTTGCCAAAAATAAGGCGCGGACTTCAAGGAAGAAAATAAAAATTTTACTTAATTAATAAAGGAGAGTCCCTCCCTATTATGAGATACGCTCCTAATACGAGACAGTGAGGTTTCTGCTAAATTAATAAGCATCATCCGTTAACTTCGTCATCAATTTATTATCCTTGGAGTAAAATCTGTTTGGTGGAAAGATTCGTTGTTAGATCGCGCGTGTAACTGTTGCAAAGTAGATACGTAAAATAGATGCTGAAAGCTCGCTATCTTTTATTAATAGCCTATCTTATAACAGGAGACTTTCCTCTACATGTATCAAAATGAAAGAATTACTCTTCTCGTCTATTTCTTCATTTAATCTCGAAAGATGCAAGTATTTGTCTCATTACAATAGTGGGAATTCGACGAATTCTTACATGTCTATTGAGGATTAAATAAAGAGATGAGTGAGTGGTAAACTTTATTATAATATATTAAATAAGAATATTTTTCTTATTTTTCAAGTCTTGCTTTTCAAGAACTTCCTTCGTTTATCTTGGAGCAAAAATATCTCGTGGAAAGCATTGCACGAAGTCGCATACCATTCAATTTAATGCTCATCGAACCATAAATGATCGACGAACTAATAAATTAACTCTACGTTGCATGTTTCGGTCGTCAATTTGGATTCCGATGGGCGAAACTTCAGCAAATGAACGAGTTCACCAACATGTATAGCTACCTCAAAGTTATGAGTCAATCGAGTAACCGATCAACAGGTACTAAAGTATATACGGCTACAACAATATTACGAAAACATAACAACTCTCTTAAAATTCGGAAAATGATTACAATTGACATGAAAATGTGTAATACACAACAAAATTATTTAGCACAAATAAAAAGATGATAATTTTACATTGAAAAAGAAATTAAAAATGTCAGAAATAAAATTGTTTTATACGAGACTTTGTTTCCAAATTTGCAAATTGAAAACTTGATAGGGTCTTTTTACCTCGAGTAAAACTTTCAATAACACTATCCGAAAAGTAACGGACCATCCTGTATTTATGTAGCACTCCGTTGAATAAGAAATTTATTATAACATAATTCTCATTAATTTTAAGAGGAATTTAGGGATAATACGAGTATGTATTTAGGAACGAATTCGATCACGGACATCTCGTCGACGATCGCGAACGAAGCCAGCAACGAAAAGGAAGATTATTGCCGACCAAGACCCTTGAGCGAGGCTTACTTGGTGCCACCGATCGCAAGACCGGTAACGATTCTGATCCCAAGTGTGCAAACAGCGAACGCCTCTGGTACGACCACAAACACCTTAGCCGCAAATTACTCGATCGTGCCAACGCCTACGCCAGTAATTAATAACCAGCTGCCACCCACACCCACGACCTCGGTCACGTCAAACGGACTGGATACGTCCTTCCAGGGTTACATGAAAATGCATGCCGCCGGTAAATATCCTGAACTGTCATGCACAATTTCACGGACAGTTATTATGTGTATAATAACTATATCGTATAATTCGCAGATTCTTTTACTACGAATTCTCTTCACCATAACGTGATCGGCAAGTATTTAATAAATGTATAGCTTATTCTTGTGGAATTGATGAAAGAATTCGATAATTCTATACAAAATTATAACAGCGTTTTTTCACTTCAATGTTATCTGATTACTTGCAAAAACAAATGTACGCCTGACAAATATTTCCAACACGAATCGTAATTAAAGGTTCAAAAGCACCCGCAATGGCTACAACGAATCTACCACCGTCCCGAACGAACACACCTACTCGTCAGGAATATCATCAAAGTTCCTCGGTAACGCGAGAGGATAATTGCGGGCAGAAAATGTGTCAGAATCATCCCTATGGCAGAACGTCGTCCAATAGCAGTACTAAGTCCAGAGAACCGTCAGGCCCCCAGGACGAGCTCCTGGAGATAATAAACGATTTCAAAAACAACGTCTTCACGATATCCGAGGTAGAGAGGCTCGTTGAAAATTGGCAGAAGCGAAACGACGTTCAGCAAAGTTTCAAGGATAAGCAGCGGCAACTTACGGCAATGCGGGAGGAATACGACAGAATACAAAAAAGGATGAAAGAAGAGATGAAGACCCCGACGCCCTTCGACAAGATACGAAAATTCTTCTCCAAAGGGAAGAAAGGTGAGTGCACTTTCGCAATAACTCTAGAATCATTTTAGCTTGACTGTCGAACGACTGATGAATTTTTCGACTGACGTTGGTTACAGATACGAAAGAATCTGTTGCCGCTGCCACCGATTCCTCTACGAGCAAGTCGGAAAGTATTAATAGCGGATTAGCTGAGCGCCGGCCTATCAGCAGTTTAAGTCTTCGTAGTGTTTCTAGTAAGTAAATCTAATAAGATTATATTCTAATAATATAATAATTATGTAATTATATAATAATTCAGAATATCGTTAAGATCTTTCAAGGCCCAAGAGTTCTGAAGCGGCCCGGGAAAAAAATGTCGAGGAACGTCCTCTATTATGAGATAGGATTCTAATGTGAGATAGTAGGTTTTCGACGTCCAAATTCAATTGCAAGTCTTTTTTCGCAACAATTACACGATCTAACGATCAATTTTCTACTAAACAGATTTCACTCCAAGGGCAATAAATTCGAGGTGAAACCAACAGATGATGCCTGTTAATTTAGCAGAAACTCCGTTATCTCATATTAGGGGCCTAACTCATAATAGGGGACTTTAACGAGTATATCACACTCAGATATAAGCAGATATGAATTTTGTCCCTAGCCAATCGTATAGAGTTAGATATACTCATTGTCAAGGCCTTACAAAACACTCAGAAAAAGATTGAGAAATTGAATACATTTTGAAGATCTTTTAAATACTCTTTTAGAACTTTAATTGTACTTAAAGAATTATTTGACGCCAGTACTTTATTAACCAATGTAGAAAAATTGTTAAACGGCGCTACCTGGCAAATTCTAACTAAAGAAATTTATTGCGAAAAATATTACCTCAGCCAGGGTTTAAACCTGGCCTTTCCTACACTCTAGGCGGGGCGTCTCACCAATTCGACTTCGAATTGTTGTCGAATTGAAAATTGTCGAAAAAGAAGCAATTTATTTAATTAGAATTGGCCAGTTAGCGTTGTTTAACAATTTTTCTACTTTTATTATACTGTTGCATTATTGGACATTCTATTTGTTGCATTTATAAAAGTCTACGAAATTCCTTAGGTTCATCGTCGTCTGGTAGAATGAGCACCGTCAGCGGTTGCAGCGGTGCGAGCTTGGGCGACAGTGGAACCCATTCCGATTCCGAAGACAGAAGAGTACGTACGATATCACAAATTATATACAGAAGTAATAAACCCAGCGAAATAATTATCAATCGGCAAAGTAAATCAAAGAAATGACAATCACAATTGTCCAAAATTTTAATTTTCAGTTCAACCCAAAAACCGAGTTTCCTTCACTTTGAAAAGTTATGCTAATTAAAATATTGTTATGTTAATTGAAGTATTAAAAATAATATTCAATCGTCGAACGTATGAATTTTATATCTGACGAAAAAATATAATCTCTGCAGAAATTATGTATTGAAAAAAATGGCAACGTTTCTGTGTTAGTAAGTTCGATCTATAATTTACTTTTAGCTCCAAAATGTCAGGGATGAAAAACCTGGCATGACGTCCTACGAAATACCACCTGCGCCTAAACCGTTCACAGGCAGGTATTCACCGGCGTCCGGGTATTCCCCATCACCGGGTCTCTCTATCACGCGTGATCTCGATCTCCGACAAGCACAGTTACCGTCCAGGGCCGACGATAACGAGTATTACATTGCGTTCCCACCGTCGGGTTTACCCGTCCATGGTAAATTAATCGAATCGATCAATCTCATTTCTAATTACTCCAGGCATCGTCTCAAACTATTCCGAGCAATATAGCAATTCAAAAAATATTTAAAAATTATCAAAAAATATCAGGCATAGTTCAGTTAATTTGACTCTAACATTTATTAATCACTGCTTAATCATTTAGATCAAACGCTGCAAACAATCTGTCGTTATTGGAATCAGAATTTATATCACTTCAACTTAATGACATAATTTTAATTCTCCCTGTTTCGAGTTTGTTAGAATTAGTTGTTTTTGGCAACATGTCAGTCAACTCATAGCATTTGGTTATCTGGGTATTGCCTTCCGAAATGTGACAATAAAAAACCGACGATGTTTGGTCGGATTTGAACTCGGATTTTTGGCTCATTAAAGCAACGCACATCTCATTGCACCACGATCGTCACACTAGAATATATTCACAATTAGTGTACAAGTCTAGTGTCTCAAGAATAAATAATCCGCAATTCTATTTTCGCAGCATTTAAAGCGGACGGTTCTCCGAGGGAATCAGACACGCCGAGCTCGTCGTGCGAACATCCGAAGTATCACGACTTCGTCCAGAACACCGTCGTCGTCGTCTCACCGGACAAACGCCAGGAGGAAACCGAAGGGACGAAACATACTGGCGACAACAACTACACGAATGTCGAACCGGTGACATCGAATTCCGCTCCAATCGCGCCGCCAGGAATGTGCATCCCAGACTGCAACGAATCGACGTCCACCGATTTCGTTCGCGCGGATCGGGAAGTCGCGGAAGAACACCTTGCCGGTACCATCGAGGCGTGTGCCGACGCCGCGGCGGCGAAACCGCCGCTCGCTCAACCTGCCGTTGACGAGGTCGACTCTGCGCTCGTTGTTCAAGGCGAAGAGACCGCCGGGACAATACGCGATGAGAAATACACGCCGGCGGACTCGGCGGACATTTCGAAGAACACAAATGAGGCCACCGAGACTAGAATGCCGGAATACATGAACCTTGCTGTTAATACGGTTCACGACGCTGCCAAGGCTTTCGGTGCTGTACCAAAGAAGTTACCTGCACCACCCGTGCCACCGCGAGGTACAACCTTTCACACTGTATAATTTTACGTAGTAGACAATGAACGTGCGACTTTTGTAAACGCAAAAGCAGAGATAATCGTTATGTTAAAGATCAAGTCAATAAAAGTATGTGTGCGAAGATGTTACGGCGACATTCTCCTATTTTCCGCTTTTCTTTCAAATCTCTCTTGTTTCATTCTTGTTACGCGAACGGAATAAATCGCGGAGTTTATATTAAAGTAAAACTCATACAATAAAAGTTAATAAAAAGTCAATGATTCTAGCGTTAGCACAATTGTCACCATTGACATTAATTAAGGCCTATTTTGTTAAACAGGTAGTTGCGTTCGATCTACGATTTACAAATTTGCATAAGCATTAAATCTCGATACGTGAAGTACAATGCAAGATAAATCACTGACCCACCGCAACAAGTTTCGAGATGCAGTTCTTAAGGAATTATTTCCTCTCCGCTCAAAGATCAAGAAAACAAGATTACGGGAATTTCTGATGAATCGTGATTGAAAAAGATGTCAGTGATTCATGTGGATGTAACTGCGACAGGAGAGTCCTTATTTAGCGATTTTATCTTCAAAGCGTTTGAAAAGCTGAGCTATTTATGTCACACATCGACGTATAGACTAATCAAATCACTTGTTAGAATATGAATTCTATCGATTTCCTCAGTGCTATAATATGTAACGCACAATTTTTTGTGATTCTTGTGAGAAACAACGAATTAAAAAACTATACATTTCAATTATAATGTAATGTAATAATAATCAACATGAAAGAATATCATAATTAAAATAGAGAATAGATATAAAGCATAATAGAAATACGGTTACATACTCAAATGGATAATCATAGATTGCTTTGTCAAATCTATTTTCAACGAATTTTTATCTGTCACGACTAAAAAAGCGAAAGCCAGAAAGCAAAGCGTATATAAAATATACGCTTTTCAGTGACAAATTCTTACGCAAATTATACACCGTGCCTTTTATGCATGAAAAATCACGACTTAAATATCGCAATATTAATAATATTAATTTAATCGGTAAAATTTATACAAGTACTTTCGTCATACTCGATAATTGTATGTGGCAAAACGTATCTATCTATAATCTACGTAGAAGAATAATGTTAAGGGCCGAGGCAATGGCTATCACTATTGCCATGCTCTCTAAAAATCAATCAGTGGATTATCACTGAAAACAGCGAATCATCACTGATATACAGTTATAAGCAGAGTTGGGAAAATTACTTTATAAAAGTATCTAGTTACAGTTACAGGTTTTTTTCGCTAAACACGTATATCCGAAAAGTAACGCGTTACAGTTGCAGTTACTCAAAAAGTAACGAATCGTTACTTTGCAGTTACTTGCTTGCAACGAAAATAAAAAGATCAAATCTGCATTTGAATTGTAAAGCGTCGGTAAAGGCGTTTATCCGCAAAGGCCTGATGCGGCCTGTAGAGGTTTAAAATATATATAAAGTAACTATTAAGGTAGCTGTTAAATTAGTTATTAGTTATCGAGAAAATGTAACTGAGTTAAGTTAGAGCTACCAAAGAAAAGTAGCTGTAACTGTAACTTCGTTACAATTAACGAGTCACTTCCCAACCCTGGTTATAAGTTTACTACTGTGATTCACACTGTAAATCAGTGACTATTCACCGTTTTCGGTGATAATCCACCGATTGACTTTTAGAGAGCGGTGAAATCAATCTTCTATTTCTATAATATACAGCGACAAATCGCAGATACTCCAAAATATATCCGAGTCCGCCCATATCCGATATTATCCGCGCAAGGTAGTAATGTTAACTCGATTACTCTCTGTGCACAGATTAAAATATCGCAGAATCAATTGCGTCTATTAATTTCCGATGCATGACTCAAACCGAGATCGTAAACTATACAATAAAGCGAGCTTCCTTGAGTCCCGCGCGTGAGAAATGTGCTATAAAAGAAAGATGATTTAAGTAATCAGGGGCGTAAACAAACTTTTTACTTCGCACTACAAAGTGTCGTTCGTTAATATTAGAAACGTAAAAATTTATGATATGCCTCTTTATTTATCATTACACACACTGCATGTAATATGTGTAAAGGTAACGAATCGCGTATTGTCTTGCCACTTGTTCACAAGACAGTAATAAACTGCTAGATCGCAGACGTTTGCAAATTACAGATGTATCTTTCCGAAAGTCAATTAGTGCGTTATAACTGTGAATCAGCGAATATTCACCGCTTTCAGTGATAATTCACCGATTGACTTGTAGAGAGCATGTTTGCACTGCCCTGATTTACCTTCCCCTGGTTACGTTCGTGCAAGCATCGAATCTCAATTTCCAAGAGTGTCGTACTATTTTTATATAGCACAAAAAAAATGATATTAGCGTTAAATTAATCAGCAGTAATTAGGATTAAGGGCCGGTTGTTCCAAACTCCTGGTAAATTAACTAATAGGTAAATTATATATGTCTTTGTTCCTTCTTCAAATTAAATAAAGATAAACATATAATTTAACTAATTGTTAGCTTACCAAGGGGTTGGAGAAACCGGCCCTAAATCGATTATATACTCTCTATTTTGACTTCTCGACTTCTTCTCAGGTACGGAGAGGCTTGAGTACCAAGAATGCATTTATCATTAATTTCTAAGACTAGTAGCGTAATCGTGAAATATATTTGATACTATGTGTATTTTTTATTACGCCCGCCGACAGTTTTATTTTATATTTATGTATGTGTACTAGTGAAGTGATAAAGAAATATAGAAACGTATCAGTGACTCAACTAGTCCTCATTGATTTACACTTCTATTGCATTTCAAAAAATGCAGCAGCAATACCGTAAATACGAGGCTAGAACGATCCTCGTTAAGTTCTCTCTTTATATAATCATATCTAACAATAAGTATTATAATGTCGGATAATAATCTTACTAATATCCAATGCTACCTTTGATATTTAACTGTGAACGTTGCGATGAAAAGAATACGCGTTTTGAAGATAACGTTACTTCGCCGACGCAGAATCTTTCTCTGAAAAACGAATCTCTCTTATTATTATTAAAATTTACTTCATTATTAAAATCAAACGAATACGATTTTGTATTTGCAGATTCGCGATTCAATAAATTCCTGTTTTAATCAAACGCTATTCATGCCTTGGCATCAAAAAAGAAAAGAAGTAGAAACTATTTTTATTTGAAAAGTTTTGATTGAAAACTGCACCACATGCTGTGTAATAATAATTAAATTAGAAGGAAAGTAACGTTATCCTCTCAAATAATACTCTTCATCAGAAAGGAAACCTCATCGCGCAGGAAACAGTCTCGACCGAAACCGCGACCTTCCGTCCGGCTGAATTGGGGCTCTCATTAATTAGGGCTTTAATTACAGTTGCGGTTATGGTTCACCGCCGACGCTCCCCGATTATAGCGGCCGCATTCGAAGGCGTATCTGGTATATTACTAGGAAATAACAGTCTTTAAAATAGAGACAGCTCCATCGCGCAATCGCGAGAAGCATTATTTCGATATAATTGCATCTAATTTTGAAATTGATTAAAATGAGACACCCTGTATATTCGTATGAACATTTTCGCTTGAAATGACCGATACTATCACCTCCCAGAATATTGATCTTATTTCCTGGAACACCCTGTATAACTGCAAATCAGTGACTACTCACCGTTTTCAGTGATAAACCACAGGTCGACTTTTAGGGAGTAAATTAAATAATAATTATCTTGTAAATTGTGGCAATCGCGTATGGTGTTACAAAGTTGCGCGCAGCAGCGAGCGGTGAGGATGTTTAATGCTCGTCTTGGGAGGGGGAAAAACGAAGCTGGCGACGATATAAATCGGAGGTACCATTCTGTTGAGTGGCAAAAACGAGAAGACCATTGAAATCGTCACCTTTGCTGCTGGCTAGACTCCTTCGAGTATAAAAGTATGACTTAAACAAATCGTATATATAGTTCGAGTGCACGTTTTGTGTGAAGGGCGTGGTTTCGCACGTTTCTCGTGGCGCATTGTCATAAAACAGTGAAGCGCGAATGCCGAAGGCGAGATAAATACAAGAAGATAAGCCGCCGAGCGATCTTTCAGTGTTGCGTTACGTATAAACTGACTATTAACGTGAATCATTTAATATCCTTTCATTCTGTTTGTCCAAATTTATTGGAAAGTGTGAAGGAAAAGAGATGACGAAAATTCGACCAATGAAAATTATTCTACATTCGACAAAAGCCGAGAGAGGAAATGAACAAAGGCGCTATTGTGGAAAATGCAATTAAAATGTTTATTTCATCCTGAAAATATACATTTAAACAATAGAAGCGCAAATATCAGCTGTGTAATAGACCATTCTGTTTACTGCTAATAAAATTGCTTCCAAGGATATTAACAGAATAAAAAGTTTTAATGCATTTTTCTCAATAGGTGCTGTCGTTTATATCCTCTTTTCACTCGAATTCGTTATTAAAATTTTGTTAGTAAGCTATTATTAAAATTTAATACATCTTTTTAAATAAGTTGTCTCGACTAAAATTTAACAAGTTATAAATTTATTGCTTGCCTAATTTGTAGATTAAATTATCCAAATTTTCGATCTTTATTCCCATTATATATAAAGTGAAATATTGATCATGCGTAGCTCCTAATATCGCGCGGTAGTGTCCGGCAAAAGGATGAAGTTGCTAGTCGTATCTCTAGTCTTTGTGGCGACGATCACTATTGCGAGAACGCAAACCAGATACGCGACCAAACCAGGCGCGTGTCCACCTGCTTTACCTGTGCAGTTCTGCGGACGATCCTGCTACATTGACGCACATTGCGCAGGAAACGGCAAATGCTGTCCCACCCGATGCGGCGGTTCTGTCTGCTCCATGCCCGTCACGATGACGCGACCTACCCAGACAGGTGAGTAATCTCCACGTCGCGTTACTCCTAATTTGTCAGTTCAAAACAGAACCGCCGACTTCGACATTTTAAAGCAACCTCTTTTTCTCCGCGTATGTAATATTCGCAAGTTAGTATATAAAAGAAAATAATCTTTCCGCAGAGAAACCAGGATCATGCCCGTCAGTACCGACAGGGAGATGGGTGTGCACATCAGTTTGCAACAGCGACAACGATTGCAAAGGGAACTTAAAATGTTGCAAGAACAGATGCGGAGCCCTAGCCTGTCAGAAGCCGGAAATAGAAGCACCCAAATCCGATGAAATTCCAGACGAACCGATTGTCTCGCGCTTCGGAAACGATTATATCGACTACTACCCCTATAATTCCTGATTTTCACGCGCCCATTACACTTATAATAACTAATACACCTAGCACTGATCTCATATAACGATCACGTCACTGACATAATAAATTAATTTTAGTAATAATTTAATTTTTTGCGATTTTAACATTAAAAAATGTTTTCAATTTTATATCTGATCTATTAAGAATCTTTTCGTTTGTGATTCTTGCGTGACACGCGACAAGAAAGTAGCATGTAGCATATATTTAGTGTCGTAATAAAAATGTAATTCCCGCAATTATATTTTTATTGCAAGAAATTGGCAGAGATTATTAAACTGTCGTATACGTTAATAAAATCACTTGTATATATATATTTTATTTTATATCTGCCGTATCTCAAGATAAATTTTATTCATTAACAAAATAGATGAATAAAATTGTGAAAAGGAAGCTGTTGAAGTACCCGAAAGAGACATTTAATAAATCTCTAATTGATAATTCTAATAAACAGATTGGTATAATCAAAGGCCAAGGTTACGCAAGAAACAGCGTCAAGGAAAACGCACTTCTGTTACCAGTGGCGCATCTACAGACATGATTCAGAAATGCCCTCGGCGTATGATGTGTCGACACGATGTATTTAACTGCGCATTGACCTTCATTTTTAAATGATTGCTTTAGTAGGTAATTAAATATCAAAACGAACACCGCGTCAACTCCATGTAACAGCCTTGAATTTATTTTACTTGATTAATCAATACCTATTTAAGGTAATAAACAAAGACTGATTAACTACGAATAAACAAATCTCTCGAACAGCTGTTCATGAAGCACGGATTTGAAAGATTCACTAACGAGATTTGTGAAGACAGTTTAATTAATTGTGAGATAGTATCAGACGAAGTTTTATAATTAATTACACTTTCAATCAGCAATCGAAAATTAATTATAAACTTAAAAATTATTTATCTTATCTAAAATATTCGAATTTTCTTCAAGTTTACGTTATTCTCTAAGAATAAAACTAAATTCTAACTGCATTTAAATACTAACTAATTGTAAGTAAGAAAAAAACCCTCGTGTTGAAATAAATTAAGATAAATGTACAAAATTAGAAGCTACAAAACCTTAGTACAGTAACTTCTACTTCAACAGCAATCAATGGTATTCGATCTTAAGAAGGACGCAGATACTTCCTATTGCAACGTAAGCGAAACTACAATGTCAATTACGTGATTGAGACACTTAGCGGTGCATAATATCCACTTATGTCTCCATCGTTTACGTCACGACGCAACGTGCGGAGAAAGAAAGAAAAAGCACTCGAGTTCAAGTAAACGGTATCGAGGGAAGACTAGATCTGTTTTCACTATGGACGAGCACGATTTATTCGTTATGCCGCATCCTCCTTTCGTCGTGCACTCGCTCAATGCTAGAGTAGAGGTGGAAAACATTATAAAAGCCGATGCTCTTATCATCGCGCGTCTAGAAGCCTCGTCGGGATCTCGCCGCGGAGTTTTTTTTATCAAGTAATCGAGACCGGCTCATAATGAACCGTAAGTATTTAAATTATACAGCCTTGAAAGTTACACCGACGACGCGTCTCGTAAACGCGAACTTTCGCGTAACATCGTTAGCATAAATTTCAGTCGTAGTACGCGACGCTTCGCAGTTCCGGCGGCGATTTAGGGCCTGAGCAGAACGGCTGTTTTGTATTCTTAAGTCACAAGACAGTTTATTGTGCGTTACTTTAAGACAAATATTTAAAACATAACCCGGGAAAAAAATGAAAATATTTCATTATGTATGTCTCAATCATGTAATATTTATTGCAATATATCCAATTCTAAAATCATCAAATCTTCAGAGATCAGACAATTTTATTGAATATTCAATGTTATGTCTATTGAGATCTAATTAAAATTTCTTAATAGAACATTTAATTAGATTTAATTAGATCTCAATAGATAACCTCGAACATTCAAGAAAAGTGTCAAATCTCTGAAGATCTGCTGAATTTTAGAATTGGATCTCGTGAGATATAATTATAAGATATTACATGATTGAGACGCATATAATAAGATTTTTTGCATTTTTTCCCCCGAGAAAACATTGTCTTAAGAGTACAAGACAGCCACATTCTGCTCAGGCCCTCATTTGTAATTGCGCTACGGAGGCACTAAATCATTTTTTCACTTGTATTAAATGCATAAATATAATTGTCAACTTTGAAAATAATTGTACATTTATGTAATTAATTGTGCGTTCCAAAAAATTACGTGATATTCAATAGTTACGTGTTATCGATACTGCAATCGATTCCTGTATATTTCGCGGTTTTAAAGCCTTTCTTTCAAGGTGACGACGCTCAAATTGGAGTATGCTCTCATATTCCCTGGAATTGACACAGAGTTTGCGTGATTTTGCTTTCCAGGAAGCTTATTAGTGTTCTCGCTAGTGTTGGTCCTGCTGGTCGCCGGCACGTTCTCTCAATTGTTTTGTAAGTAAACACCTATCGTTTACGCGCAACACCGAGTGCGCAATTGCATTTTTGCGTAGCTCCCGCATACGAGTCTGGGAAAACCGATTTATTGTTTGCTTACGCTCTCTCTTAAACGCAGAATAGGACAAAAGCAATATAAATGTTTCGTGTCTTATATCTTTGGATATCAATTGGATGTAATTACTTATTTCTTGAAAATTCTTAGATTTCCAATACCTTATCATTGGAGAACTGTCGACACCTCGAATTTCTTGCCTAACAAGATTCGAACTTCGTACAAGGAAAGTTATATGTACTCTTTTTCTTGAAAATCTCCTGTTATGAACGGGGACTTAAAAATTTCATAGCTTAGACTTGGTTCTCTCAGGAAACGCATATCTGCGTATCAGGAAAGAGAGTGACGGTGCGACACGGAGAACCTTAATGGATACTTAAGGCTACGTAATATTCAATTATAGCATCCTTGCGTGCGTCCACGTCGACGAAATAAATGAATCGATTGTGACTCTACAACTTGCGGTCAATTTGCAACGCCATTAGCAATTTGCCTGCGATACCGTCATCTAATCAAAGCGTGCGGAAAGATAGCGCGATTATTTCTTAACCCATCAGTCGTCATTTTTCGTAACGCGAGTTTTCCACGATATAAACAATTATTTTTTCATATCAAAAGAACTAAACATTTTCTTCGTTTAATTAAATTTTCGAGCATGTAGAATGTGAGAAAAAGATCTTATTTTGAAAATAATATTAAAGACGACCGAACGATGACCGGAGGATTAATGACGCAAATAAAGTAATTATAACATAACGAACAATTAGCGAAAGATTATTTATAACGCCAATGATAATTATACATATAACAGACGTTAACAGCGTCGAAAGATTAATCATGAGAATTGTAAAAGTTAAGAAGAAACGGTCGCTCCTACAAATTAATCCAAAAATCGCAGAAAAGTTCCTATTAACATTTTGAGCGCCACGTCACGATACGCGTAAATTTCCACAAAGATTCCCGCTGTTTATAATATTAGAATATAGTCAGATTACCTTACATTACATGCAATTTCGATGGAAATAAATAAGTGTCTTATTAATTTACATTGAAATTGCATGAATCTAATGTAATCTAATATAATCCAATCATATTTTATCTATTATTGTAAACAGGACCGTCTATTTGCAAGTGACGGTCTTATTTATCAGATCAAAAATAAATCTACTAAGTATTCACGATATTACAGAAATAGCGAGGGATCAACCGCCGAGGTCATTCTGGTGTATATATTTGCGGCATTACTGGATATTACTACACTGAGAAAAATGTCCGATTAAATATAATCGGACAATCTATTTACATATAAATAACAAACGGGCATATCCAATTAAAAATATAATCAGTTTTTCAATCAAATTTCATTGGTAACTGCATTTCATCGGATAAATTTCACCGGATGTATCCATAATTTAATCGGAAACCGTAATCGGAAGAATCACCCATCGGAAACACTAATTAATTGGTTCATTCGATGAAAATTTTTCTCAGTGTAGGCATTTTCTGGGCGTTAGTGTGGGCATTAGGCCTTGCTGGGGCATTATAAAGATAAAATAAGATAAGACAAATCAAGATAATAAAATTAAGTAATGCCTACTGGGCCTTAGTAGGCATTGGTGTACCTAATTTTGATCAGCGGTTTACCCCTCGAGAAATAGCATACAAATTTTGTCAAGACATTCAAAGAAGCGACCAAATGTTACTCGGGAAAAAATGGAAATATCTCATTATATACAAGTATGTTTCAATCATGTACTTAATATCTACTTATATCCAATGCTAAAATTATCAGATTTTCAGAGACCTAACAGAGACTAACACTTTTATTGAATGTTATTATTTATTGAGATCTAATTATGTTTTCTTAGAACATTTCATTACAAATTTAATTAGATCTCAATAGATAACGTCGAACATTCAAGGAAAGTGTCAAATCTCTGAGGGTCTGATGATTTTTAGAATTAAATCTCATAAGATATAATTCGATATTATATGATCGAGACATACTCGTATATGTATAATGAGATTTTTGTCCATTCTTTCCCGGATAAAGTAACATACTAGATTTATCAAGTTTATCTCGGCGTTCAAAGTGTCAATCATCCTCGATTATTTCTCAGACAAAAGCGGCAACTGCCCGATGAGAAACACCGTGACCAATTGCGGCTCCAGGTGCATGGGTGACGGAGAGTGTCCACACGATCAAAAGTGCTGCCCGAACAAATGTGGCTTCACATCGTGCGCCAACACCAGCCCCGTCAACACTGGCAACGACGGCGGGTACAAGGGCTCGAGCAGTACGTACACACTCAACGTCCTGTTTTTACCGTAGAATCAACCCTTTGCGGTCCTTACGCCGAGCCGGACCGCCCGTCACGATTACAATCAGCGAATCGCGTTTTTACAACCTTCAAACAAGTGCCTTCAGATAAAAATAGATTCCTCGATTCACGTTTGATCCACCGAGCGGAGATCGCGAAACCAAAAAAAATACTTGATCTCTGCTTATTAGCGAGAAGTGATTTCAACCGCAAAGGGTTGAAACGCGCTCGGACGCAGCTGTGTCTTAAGCTTATTCTACAATGGACACAAAATTGTAGAATAAGCTTAAAGAAACGCAACTCTCGTCGGCCTCCCGAAGCGTCTCGAATCACCACGAATCACGTTCCATCGCGTATTTTTGCAGATCAGCAGGTCGTTTACTGCAACGGGGTGAGGTGCGCCCCGTACGAGAAGTGCCAGTACGATCGCATCACCAGGCGCGACAAGTGCACGCGCGTCTAAAGGTCGAACTTCCCGGTCGTCTTCGGTAAATGAGTTTCTTCGTCTCGATCGCACACCGAGTTTAAAATGCTTTGAAATTAAAGGATTGAGCTACGGACGAGAGATACGTTCGGCGTGCATTTGCATGCCGCGTTAAATTGTCATAAGATATTTCTGACGATTCAATGGAAAAGTCAACCGCGATACGACAAGTGTCTAAATATTTGTCAGACACCCACCTGTATTTGCGTTGATTTAGCAATAAAATACGTACGAAGGCTAAATACACGCGTCTTTCATTCAGCGTGATCTCAGTCGAACTCGGATCAATCGGCGCTTAACTTCAAGCGACACCCGCGATATTTTACAATCTTCTACCTCGACTCAATTAATCGATCAAGTTCGGTCAAATGTAACTTTAATGTACATACAATCTCGGCTTAACTTACTTTTTATCTCTTTCTAATTCTCAGAACGGGAAAAAGATGAAAGGTAAGTCAAACTTAAACGCGCGTCTCGATAATCGCAACGCTCGATGTCGAGCGGTCAACATTAGTCGATAACCGACAACGTAGCTGACAGAAGCCTGAGAGCTGCCACGGCCGGGTTTTAGATGATCCTCGAATACGATACGACCTCTGTGGACATTGGAAAACGTGGGCATGAACTACCAATATCCACAATTTGCCAAGTGGGTAACGCAAAGCAAAATTTTGTATCAAACTTGTACTCTTTTTGCCGACAAAGTTTGTAGTAGATTCTTCTTCATAAACTTGACTGTCTATATATTTTATTATAACTTTGCATTTTTCTGGTTATAAATAAAATAATGCCTCTCTTTTAAGTCTGAATTAAATTTTTATCCGATAAAAACAGACCAACTTGTAGAGGCCCTCCACCACCCCCGCCGTGTTTAATCGACGGTCCTCTTTTCTTTATCTTATTATTATTTATTTTATTTTTCTTATCGTTTACTTTACAACGCATACGATATTATAGATGAAATAATTATATTATAAAATTAAATATATAATATCTGCATAATACAATATTTCTCTCGACGTTACATATGAAATATTCAATATGCATAACATAACATGAAATTCTTGCAATTTAAAATATATACATATAGCATGTTTGGAATAAAAATATCCAGAATGTATTTATTAACGATCTCTTAAAAGTAAATAAAATAAAGAATTTAAATAAATTTAAAGTAAAAACTTAACAAACGCATTATAACTTCCATGTTATTATATGCATCCGATTGCGTATTGAATATTATATATTTCTAATTACTACAACTAATGTTGCAAAATTTTAAATAAATACAACAAAATTATAATGTAATGTTTCTAATAAGTATTTTAGTGTAATTTAATACATTTTATTAAAAGTATTATATATTTTATTAGAAATATATTTCATTAAAAGTAATTTATCAAAAATAATTGCAGATATCATTATATTTTATAGTAACACATTGCAGTAATAATTTTATCTATCTTTTTAATTATCGAGTTATGTCCCCCTGTCCCTGCTTACCCGCATTCCGCTGTATAGTCCTATCCACTTTCCTACCTACCCGCGCTTAAACTTTTTGTTAATAAACTTACAAGTCTTTCGTTAAAACCGCGACGCGATTTACAAGAGGCCCTATTTGGGGTCATTTTACCTACTCGTATTCCGATCTATAGACCTACCTATCCATTTTCTACCTACCCGTGTTTCAACATAATGAACAAATCTTTAATTAACCCCGACGCGATTTTCTAGGGGTTTGACTTGGAGTTTAACGCGCCCACGGGATTTAATAGATTCACTCTCGCACATATGCGAGAATGTATGTATATAGAAGCATAACCCACCCGAATTGTGACAAATAAAAAGAAATCAAAGCTGTACGTCGTACAGCACCTCGCTTACTCCATCAGAGTGGCCAATATTGACCACTTACTACGTCTTTCTTCGTTGGACCAGATTGGACCTACCTTTCGTTGCTCCTGGCCATACAGCCTGGTCATTTTGACCAGAGATCAGGAAGGAAGAAAACTCCTTCCATAGTCGGTTATCGTCGCCGACAAATATTTCGTACGGTTCGAATATACGAGTGTCGATTGTATCGCAAAACGCACGACCACGAGAAGTTAATTAAAAAAGAATATTAATTCAAAAAACTTTACTGTATATACGAATCAAATTTATCTTTACTTCCGTTATTTGTGCAAAAATATTGACCATTCCTTCGTAACTTGATCTTCGAATTCGAAATTTCAGTAGATATAGAAAAAAAATTTACTTCGCGTTAGAGCGATTTTAATCATATTCCACGATCAATTAAAATTTATAATATGGATAAAATTAGGCAATTAATAATTTCTTGAAAATTTTTCTTGAAAGACCGATCGCGAAAACCGACCGCGAAAATACAAAGATGCGTGTGACTACTCTGGGGGGAAAAAAAGTCAGTTACAACCCATTTTGGGGCCCACAATTAGTAATCGAATTATTTAGATTGTTCGTAACTCTAATCTTTTACGAATTTTATCCCGCGTAACTAAAAATCACAATTAGCTGTTCTATCTATATCCAAGATATTAAAGTAATACTAATCAATTCTCTCAATTAGTTCTGTCGATGTTCAGTAACGCAAAGATAATTTTCACTTAAGTGGCAATAACCGAAATGTTAAGTTACTTAACTACATCAAAAAACGGTCATTTTTCCCAGAGTAGAGTTACGAACAATCCAAATAATTCGATTACTAATGGTGGGCCCCCAAATGGGTTACAACTGTCTTTTTTTTCCCAGAGTATGCATGTACTCATGCAAGCCGCATCTTGAAAGTACGTATATCACGTATGTACACCCTCAAAAAGGATTTCTGTTATCGAGACACAAAATATTCTTGACGCATTTATATTTCTCACCTCATTTGGTATAAAAATAAGACAATATCAAAATAAAATCGATAATTCTTATTCTCCTCTATCGAATTAAAAAAGATTGACTTACTATATTGAGACAAGACTAATTTAAATAAATGTAAGTTTATATATTCTTGCGTTTAGAATAAATTTTTCCTCCGTTTTACAACGCACGAAGTTGGCACCACGATATTCGACAAACGACGATACATACTATCGTTTTATTCTAGATTTTAGAATCTTTCATTTAAGATTAAAATACTCCTTTTCTCTATAATAAATATGATTGGCGCTATATCGATCTTATTTTATGATACATTCAAGTGTAATAACATTGGATCCGGAATTTTTTTCTGTGGATGTACATACACACATACAAAGAATAAATGATGTGAGATCTAGACAAACGAAACTTCTTTCACGCAAATAATATATAAAAATTAGTTAAAATTTCAGTGTTCTCGACAAAATATGTAATTAGGATCTCACGTCATATTATTTGTAGTATGATAGCATATTTTACTTTATACAAACAATAAAACAGTTTCCGACTTACCGACCCGATGCGCAGCAGCGGAGTTTGACTACGTTGATTCTGAAACATATAATTACAAAAATCACATTAAAACAGAGTATTCCACAAGATTAATATTAAAGAAAATAATTCTTAAATTATTTAAAATAAACAAGAAGAAGATTAATTTTATACAAAATAAAAACTATTTATCGCAAAATTGTCTTCCGGCACACTAACATGCATATTTCTGAGGGCTCGCAATGAGACTCGCTCTCGCCCGCCATAATTCAGAGATGTATTATTACGAGAACCCACGATTTATAGAGGAGAATCCCCTATTATGAGATAGGCTTTTAATGCGAGATAGCTGCTGGTTTTCAACGTTAAAGTTCAATCACAAATCTTTTTTTCGCAACGATTACACGATCTAATAACAATCAATTTTCCACTAAACAGATTTCAAGAGCAGTAAATTCACGGTGGAACCAATAGATGATGCTTGTTAATTTACCAGAAATCCTGCTGTCTCATATTAGGAACTCTCATAATAAAGGACATACGTAAATTATTCGGCGGGCACTCACGCGAATACTTCGAACGAGCGAGTTGAGTAAACGGAACGACGGGGTAAAACAATCCGCGAAGTGAACGTTAACGCGAGAATAGTGCACAAACAATCGTACTCACCACAGTGTTGCTCCGCCGTTGCCCGATGTCTCCTAGACCGCGGCCTCCTCTCAGACTCCTCCATTTCGCACTGGCACACGCGACACTCGCGAAAGACACACGGCACTCCCGGCGTTAGTCGACGCGGACGTCACTGCAACAAGAACGAGAGACACTCGCGCGAAATGACGGGAACGTCCCGGCGTTGATCGACGCGGACGTCACTGTAACAAGAACGAGAGACACTCGCGCGAAATGACGGGAACGTCCCAGTGAGAAATGATTCGTCGATCGACGTCGAAATGATGTCGAATCGACGTCAATTCGACGGTGTCGACGTCGATTCGACGTCGATCGACGAATCATTTCTCACTGGGGTCCCGGCGGTAAGGACTCGCGGAGACGCGCGAGGTTAACTTTGACGCGCGTCGCGTTCGACGGGGCGATTTCGCGCGAACGTTTCTCTCGCCGCGCATCACGCGTGGAGAACGCGGATATTACTGCACGCGCGAGGAGATGCGGATTAAAGTCAGAGAACTCGGTGCACTTGTGTCGCGCCAAGATACGACGGCGCCGTGGCGACGCGACGCCGACCGCGCGTGACATTTCGGCCGGGATTTCTCAGATCTACGCGTGGATTATCGACGCGCGAGGATCGAGTCTACGTCGCGCGCTTGTTAAACCGGGACAATGGTAGACTTACCGCGATTGTGCGTACGGTGAAGCACGACGACCACCGCACGAGACCGATTCACTGCGTGTCCACGACGCTCCTCGAATGGACCAACACGGCGCCATTCCCGGCGGTCACTGCGCGGCGCTGTTACGGCGGTACTACGCGAGTCAAGTCAACGACGCGACGTACCGCGAAAAGCGATATAGCTTCTCTCTTCCGAGGAACGAAAACGACGTCCCGCGGCACCTGCAGAATCGATCGGCTCGATCGCGTGGCTGTGGCGTCGCTTAATTACGCGGGAAATGATCGCGCACATCGCCCCGTGGCGTACGTACCGGCGGCTCGAACGATACTGCGAAGCGCGTAGCGTCAACGTCCTCTGATCACGCGGCGGTCGCATGCGGCGCGGCGGCTCGACGTAAACAATCGCCGAGCGACGCGCGGGTATGAAAAACATTAAAACAATTTTGACGAGTAACGATCGATACGCGTACCTGCTCTGCGGCGCTACGTCATTTCTTGGAATCGATGCTCGGTCTACGGGCGCTCGGCAAAACAAAGTCACGCCGTACGCAGGATTATTCACGCGGCGTCAATTGAACGCGTCGATTATGCCCGCGCGCCGTCCGCATATCGTATTATTTCTTGATACGCGTTCGCGAAAGTTTGGAAAGAAACCGCGATCGCTCTTTGTGAATAATCAGCGATCGATATCATCGCGCGATCGCTGAATCCCGGCAACTTGCCATCGATACTCGGTTAACCGACAAGCCAAATATTTCACGCGATTCACACATAAGATCTGTACATCTAAGGCTGGTATTACATTTGTCGTACGACAAAGTTTTTAAGCGTATTGATTGGCTGAAGGATAGTAAAATTCTCGAGTATCTAGAAACTTTCTATTCAGCGGCCAATCGACACGCTTGAAAAATTTGTCGTACGACAAATGTAATAGTACCCTAAAGCCCGTATCAGACTACGGATTGGGATTGGGATTAGATTGAAATTTAACCAATCATAGTAAAGTTTACTAATCTCAAGTTCAGTAACTTTTACTCTGATTGGTCAAATTTCAATCTAATCCCAATCTCAATCCGTAGCCTGATACGGGCTTAAAGCCTAGTGCAGACTGCACGCAGCAAGCGGCAAGCGTCGAGCAGCAGCCAATCAACGAAGAGATATTTTCTACGCCACTGCTGACGCTTCCGAAAGATCTCTTCGTTGATTGGCTGCTGCTCGACGCTTG
>NW_011967072.1:0-4576 GCF_000949405.1 Vollenhovia emeryi
TACATATATGTTACATTACTGTGTTTGCTGGGATGTTATAATAACAGGACAAAGTCCTGTTGTACGTTATTGAATAGGAATATAATCACTCAAGGAACAGTAACATATATATAAGGGCGTCAAATGATATTTATTGTATTAAGAGACACGATAGTACCAACAATAAGTATAAGCGGAGCGAGATCAAGCGTGCAGGATCGACCGTATATCCTTACGCGAGTCGAGTTGAAAGGCCCTTACATTACTGTATCTCAATAATGGCTGTCCCGCTCAATTTTTAAGTACGCTTAATTAATTGTTCGGGTTCGCCTTTTATAAGAAAACATTTTTTATTTTTTCCCTGTGTGTACTACAAGTGGAGGTATTGCAATGCAAAGTACGAAACGTGAAATTTTCAATTAAAAAACGTCGTCATTGTCATCATTGCAGCATTAGTGGCAGAGCAGTGGTGAGGTCAGTGTACTGTTGTAATTTTTGTGGTTCCTCTAGCGCGACAAAAGACCACATGAGGCATAGGGAGCGCCTCGTTTCACCACGTTAATACTGACCACGGTCCCAAAACTCCCAAATGACCACGGTCCCAAATAACTACGGTCCCGAATGATCACGTTCTTGAATAGCCACGAACCCGAATGACCACGCTCCCTTGTGACCATGGTCCCGATTAACTACAATGATATTGATCACGGTTCCGATTGACTGTGCGGCCCAATGCCGACCTTAGTTAGATCCTTATGGGTGATTCTACAAAGATTCAAAACTGTAGCTCTTCAAATGAAAAAATTAAAAATGGCGAACCAAAATTGTAAAAATTAACGTTTCAGTGTAAAAGAAGAAGAATAAAAAACTTAACATTGTTAAACTGAATGTTAATTGCTCCCTTCTTACTACCTTACAAGTATTAAACTCAGTGTTTCTTTTGCGCATGCGTGAAGAAAAATTTGTGAAAAAAACGAGGAGGCTAACTTTATATTTCTGCAACTTTAAAGAGCTGTAACTTTCTTGTCTTTGATTTTAGCAGTTCGATCATTAAGGACAATCGTTAGAACTCTTAAGAAATTGTCAAATTTCTAAAATTTTTTTTATCTATATAATCTTAAAAATTAAAAAAAATGTTTTTGGAATTGTGACGATTTCTTTAAAGTTTTGATAGCTCCCCCGCCTCCAAGGGTTCTAACGATTGTTCTTAATAATCAAAACGCTAAAGTGAAAAGCAAACAAGTTACAGCCCTTCAAAGTTGTAAAATTTTAAAGTAGGCCCCGTTTAAAAAAAAATTTACTGCTTTAATCGATGGAACTCTTTCTATAATCGATAAAGAACACTATAACTTTTCGGGGTGCAACTGTGCTTTTTTAATTTTGAAAATGTGGGGCTTCACAAAGGTGTAATAATATCTGAAAAGTATTACACTGACTACTTTATGAAATATGTTATGATGACATTAGTATAACACAGTAATAAAAGTTGATAACGATTCGCGCTTTGTTACGTTATAACTATCACAAAATGGTTATCGAAGTACCGAATCAGTTTCGTGATAAGTCTAAATACATAAACGGTCATGTAGAAAGCGACGAATATAATTTTATTGTCGAGCACACCGTTTGAACGTAAAACTGAGTACGCGATGCGCGATGAATAATTACAGTCCGTGTTAGTTTGTTATAGTGACTCGTTTTAACGTATTTCCCGGAAAATCACAATGACACCAATCGATTCTACAGGTACGTTTTGGTAATAGAAATTTGTTGTCTCATTATCGTGTGATATCGCGTTTATGAATAAAAAGGGTGGAACAGGTGGTCTGACACATTTTGTTGCACTATTGCGCGAAAATTTCAAATTAACTTAATTTGATTAAAGTAGAAGTAAAACCGAGTCGTTTTACATTATATTGAAGTCAAATGTATAATTCTTTCCAAGTAAATATCTAAAAAAGTATTTAATTTTTAATTTTCAGACTATGTTAACACTGTATATTAACAAATTGCATGCTGGGGAAAACATAAACTTCCCAAGAATTTCATAGCGTACACAACTCTCGACGGTAATAATTAAAATTTGAACATAAAAATAAAACAAGCATGCAGATATCATATAAACGACTCGACCTGGCTTGGATCAGGTCTCTTTTTCGCTTGCACTGACCTGTAATGTCTACAGTCCTATTTAAATGCTGATCGATATTGATGCACTCACGCCAATCGTTATCCATATCGGCCAGGATTTTTTGAAAAATTCTGCAATATGTTATTTTCGTTTAGATATTTGTTTCTAGTAGAAACATTTTAATTTCTTCCAAGAAACCATCAACATTGTATGCATCAACATTCGAGTTAACGTTTAGATGATGATATTAAATCACTTGCAGTTATAAAGTAAATAGGATTAACAAAATGTAAAAGAACTAAGAGAAAATTTTGTCTCTCAAATACATTTAAGACAATTTAACACCGTTGAATTACATGAAAAGAATATCTTACCGACGATGCATCCATAAGCCGATCAACTTAAAAAATGATAAACTGTAATCTAAAGTCACAGTCAAACCATCAATGAGATTCGAGAGCTCGCTGATCCTTAAGTGTTCGAAAATGTATAAATACTGGAAGTACTGCACAAATAATATGCTTGACATAAAACTCAGCCAGTGAACAATAGAATATGAAACATTCGGCCAAATACCAAGACCGGAGGCCAACTTTCACTACTGGACTGACAGTACTTGCAGTTATCATTTGCCAGCGGTTTTTAAAACGTGAGGAAAGAAAGATCAGTATTTGCACATTTATCCGATAGTTTAGTTGAGAAGGAAGTGAGGAATATTTTGTCCAAGTGTATCCCCACACGGTGCGTCCCCACTCAAGTGAACATAAATCAATTGCTATTATACGTACAATGACGGAGTACTATGACAAGTTGAGACAGAACTCATTATTTGAATATACCACAATTCCATGAACGATCTTACATTGTATGCTTCGATCGGGAAATGCAACGATAATGTGTAACTAAAGTAGAAGAAAAAGACAGTTTGCTGCACATCAGCTTTTTTGTGGCGAAGAAAAATTACTACACTCCGCACAGTGCGTCAAAGTGTGCAATTTTTTAAAGTAAAATCATGGTCATGATTTTGAGAAAGTTCCGGGAAATGGGAAGAGTGAATGCAAATTCCAATAAGAGCTTCTTAAAGCAGAGGCTTTGCCCTATAAAATGAAAAAAAAACTTTTCAATTCGACCAGTTTTCGCGAAGTTACGCTTATTTGAAATTCGCCAAATTTTGATGTAAATTTCTTGTTGCGTTAATATTTTTGACCAGTGTATTTTTTGGAATAAGAAACACTTATACAATTTAAAAAATTTATTAAATTTTTATAGAAAAAGATATTTTATGTATTCCAAGATATTGAAACATTTTTCTCGAAAAACTAATTTATATACAATATACTTGGTAAGACCGAATATGTGTAATTTCCTAATGCAAAGACAATGCTCGAAAACTCATTGTACTCCGCAGAAATATTCTTATTATATTAAATACAAAATTTATTTGTGGAATTTCTTGACCAATCATTAATGAATAACGACTATTGACATATTAATAACAATTTAACTCTGAATTCATTGTCAACATTTTATTACTTATCAGCTTACATTAACTATATTTAAGCAAATGTATATCATTTCTATCCATGTCAATATACAGCATTCAGGACAGATATATATGATATTGACGCCTTAATGATCTAAAGAACAGAAATTAAGTTTGATCTGTAAATTATGTTTAGGCATAAAGAACACATGTAACAAATTGATTGTCAAACAAATAAAAATATTTCTTAAAAATTAAATACGTAAAAGATGAAATATTTCAAAGATTACACTTGCAAAACTTTCGAATGACATATCCATCATTTTCCCCGCCGTGATCGCCAGCTGCTTCTGAGATCTCATTATTATAAATACTATTATTTTGATCTGACGTGACGGCATTTCATACCACAGCGTTTCGTATGTTGCATTGGCGATTAATTTACCCTGAAAGCAAATAGCAACAAATGCAGTGTTTTTTCACAATTATATTTATTTGTATAATTTCTTTGAGAGATAAATTTTTTAAAATATTGTTACCGATTTACAAATATTGTAAAACAA
This sequence comes from Vollenhovia emeryi, assembly GCF_000949405.1. Taxonomy (NCBI): domain Eukaryota; kingdom Metazoa; phylum Arthropoda; class Insecta; order Hymenoptera; family Formicidae; genus Vollenhovia; species Vollenhovia emeryi. Next base: position 4,157 of record NW_011967072.1, read on the forward strand.
TTAAAAATATAGTAAAGAATAACAAATATTATATTTAAAAAATACGAGTAAATATAAAAGAATGAAAGAAATTAGAAGCCTTTTATTCGTGAATTTCTACTATAAATTTTAAAATTTTTAAAGTCACATACTACTCATAAATAATCGAAAAATTATTTGCAATTATAGGATTTTTTTATTGTAACAGATGTCGTTGTTGCGTTTGGACATTATGATATATTTATAAAATAAATATTTTTAATGCAATATGAATAGAAGAACGAAGAATACCTTTTAAACAAAATAAAAATATTTTATTTAAAAAGTATTACATACTTATTTATAAATATTATATTAGGTGCTGCAATATATTGCTTATTATTATGAAAGAAAATAATGTCAACAATGTAATTTTTATCTTTATGTTAGCATAATTACTTA
>NW_011967072.1:7868-52525 GCF_000949405.1 Vollenhovia emeryi
GACACCCTGTATAACGTTTTATATGTTATCAAGACAAAGCGTTTAAAACGGATATGTACGATACTGATGCTTTCATGATCTGAAAAAGAGAAATTCTATTTGAGGTACAAATTATTTTTATGCATAAATAACACGTGTAGCTAATTAATTGATTAGCCATAAAATGAAGATACTTCTTAAAAACTAGATATGTAAAAGATTTAAAAGATTACATTCGTAAAAGTTTCGAAAGACATATCCATCATTTTTCCTGCTGTAATTGCCAATCGCTTCTGAGATCTCATTATTATGAATATTATAATTTTACTTTGGCGTGACGGCATATTATACCACATTGTTTCATATATTGCATTAGAAATTAATTTACTCTGAAAACAAACAGTGTTGAATACCCAGCGCTATTTTATATGTGTATATTAAATGTATATTTGTGTTACTTATTTAATAGAGAAAGCTTTTAAATACTATTTCTAATATTGTAAGAATATTATAAATGTTATAAAATAGAAAAAAATAACAATAATACGAAAAGTGTAGAGGAAAAGTAATAAAGAGAAAAAATTAAAATAGTAATTATTTGTTCATCAATTTCTATTACTATTTTTTTAATATAAAATGTCACAAATTTCTATTTTATATAAAATAACTGACAAATAATTTTCAATTTTTTAATTATACATATATTAAAATATTGTTAAAAAAGCAATGTTATATATTTCCATCGTTATCTCAACAAAATTATTAAATACTGAAAAATATTTGTATAGTTAACAATTTCATGAATACTCATTTATATACTTACTTTAAAAATAAGATGTTCTCCGGCAAAGCAAATGATAAACACTTCAGTCATTATGCCGAAGTAAGAAAGCATGGTTTTCAATAACACGAAAACACCATTTTCGTTATGAAAGGACTAATGGAATAAATAATAAAGAGAAAAATGAATAATATATGTGATATCAATCTTTGTGCATTTATTATAGAACTTACAATTATGAGAAAAAATCCTAGACAGCAAATAACTAAGGTATTCCAAAAAACTTGCATCAAGGATATAAAAGAAAAGAGTTTCTCGACATTCTCGGAAAATGAAATAATTTTATTGTGTCTTTCAATCTGCACTTGAAATAAAGACAGTGCAGATTCATTAAGAAGAGAATTTTTTGAAACATTTTTAAATTCATGGCATATTATATCAATTTGTCCACTAACATGCAGCACCTAAAATGTAATAAATTTTTGTACACATCTTAATAATTACATATAAAAAAAGATTATAGCTATAAAGAATATTTTCCAAGTACATTCAATAAACGTAATATATATGTATACAAATATTAATTGCATAAATTAATTGCAAAATATATTTGATTGCATAAACAATTTTGTCTTGTATAAATTCATTCTTCCAAAATTAACACTAGCATTAAGTAAGTCTGCAATGTAAATTGCTCTGTTAGATACAAAATAAATATACAATTAAAATATAAAATATAGAAGATAAGAGTTACCAAAGTAAGAATCAATCCATTTATAATAGACATCGTGCACACATGTAACATCACATGTAAAAATATTGATACAAGAAGGAACTCAAACACGGGCGATTGTTGCGTTTCAAAAGGAAATTGTATCTTTATAGGAAACTGTCGTAAAGTAACGTTGTAAGCTTCGGTTAGAAATGCAAAACGAATTATGTAGTCGCCTAAGAGGAAAAAAACAGCAACGATCGCATTAAAACTGAACATAGCATTACAAATAAAATGCGATATATTTGTTTTGATTGTCATCATATTTAAATGCTGATCGATATTGATGCACTCACGCCAATCGTTATCCATATCGGCCAGGATTTTATGAAAAATTCTGCAATACGTTATTTTCGTTTAGATATTTGTTTCTAATAGAAACATTTTAATTTCTTCCAAGAAACCATCAACATTGTATGCATCAACATTCGAGTTAACGTTTAGATGATGATATTAAATCACTTGCAGTTATAAAGTAAATAGGATTAACAAAATGTAAAAGAACTAAGAGAAAATTTTGTCTCTCAAATACATTTAAGACAATTTAACACCGTTGAATTACATGAAAAGAATATCTTACCGACGATGCATCCATAAGCCGATCAACTTAAAAAACGATAAACTGTAATCTAAAGTCACAGTCAAACCATCAATGAGATTCGAGAGCTCGCTGATCCTTAAGTGTTCGAAAATGTATAAATACTGGAAGTACTGCACAAATAATATGCTTGACATAAAACTCAGCCAGTGAACAATAGAATATGAAACATTCGGCCAAATACCAAGACATCGGAGGCCAACTTTCACTACGGGACTGACAGTACTTGCAGTTATCATTTGCCAGCGGTTTTTAAAACGTGAGGAAAGAAAGATCAGTATTTGCACATTTATCCGATAGTTTAGTTGAGAAGGAAGTGAGGAATATTTTCTCCAAGTGTATCCCCACACGGTGCGTCCCCACTCAAGTGAACATAAATCAATTGCTATTATACGTACAATGACGGAGTACTATGACAAGTTGAGACAGAACTAATTATTTGAATATACCACAATTCCATGAACGATCTTACATTGTATGCTTCGATCGGGAAATGCAACGATAATGTGTAACTAAAGTAGAAGAAAAAGACAGTTTGCTGCACATCAGCTTTTTTGCAACCTTGCCTCCTTGACAATTATATCGACAAATGTCTATTCCTTTCTCTTTACAAATTGCAAAAATCATTAAATGCACGGTAATTACACATTGAATATTCTAAGCAAATGAAACCAAATTGTGTCCGTATAGTTTAACTTCTTGTCTTCGAAGAAGTATGAGAGGAAAAGAAAACTACTGACTGAAGTCAAATAGTGTAATAGCGAATAATTTCTTTCAATAATGCAGGAAGTATTATAATGCAAAACCGGTTTAAGTAATAAATTTCAAAAATAATAAATGTACAATTGGGGATATAAAAAAGCTTCCTCTATAAGGAAGCAAAATGTTTGATTACTGATGCTTTTATAAAGGATCAATATTTAAAACGTTGGACGCAAACTGCGTCCAACGCAAATTGTACATATAGTAACTTAAAATTATACATTAAAATTATACATTAACCAAATAATAATATACGAAAAAATTATTTGCAGTTATATTAAATACGATTTCTGTTCGTATAATTTACAAATTTTTAATAATCGACATTTACAAATTTGTTAATAAATTAAGTTCTTTCACTGTCACTATACTTTTGCTTATTAATTTACATTAACTAGATTTTCATTTTAGCAAATTTGTATATGGCAGTCTTCTTTGTGTCAATACATAGCATTCAAAACGGATATGTATGATGCTGACGCCTTTATAATCTAAAAAGGTACAACAAATTAAATTAAATTTACAAGTTACATTTATCCACAAAAGCATGCGGCAAATCCAAAATTAAATAGGTATAAAGCAAACTTGTCTGTTGATTAGTAAGTACTCAAAAGATTTAAAAGTTTACACTTGTAAAAGTTTCGAATGACATATCCATCATTTTGCCTGCCGTAATCGTCAATCGCTTCTGACATCTCATTATTATTAATACTATAATTTTACTTTGATCTACCGGCATATCATACCACATCGTTTCATATATCGCGTTGCCAATTAATTTAATCTGAAAGCATAAATAGTCAAATCAAATTTTTAACCCTAATTTAAAAATTACGTCAAAATTGGAAATATATTTTAATAACAATATTAGAAATTCTTCATTAATTGTTTTTATTTCTATTTGTATTTTTAGAAACTTTTACATTAAATAAAAGTTTGATTGACGAACATGCAATTTTGAAGATCTTATAACAAATATGTTGTCTTTAGTATAAAGATACATTCATTTTCTAAAAGTATTTTTTGGAATAAGAAACACTTATACAATTTAAAAAATTTATTATATTTTTATAGAAAAAGATATATTATGTATTGCAAGATATTGAAACATTTTTCTCGAAAAACTAATTTATATACTTTTATCATTACATCAATGTAATTGTATTATTAAAAAATTGTGTCTATACAAATTAATCATTTCAAACATTTACCTTCAAGCTAAGATATTCTCCGGCAAAGCAAATGACAAAGGCTTCAGTCATTACAGCAAAGTAACCAGTGGCACTTTTGACTATCACGAAAACTCCAGCTTTGTTATGAATAGACTAATCCAAATTATAGAAAAAAAATTTATAACATATTTAATACCAATCATCACGCATTTATTACAGTACTTACAATTATAATGACAAATCCTAGACAACAAATAAGTAACGTATTCCAAACAACTTGCATCAAAGCAATGAAAGAGAAAAGCGATTCAATGTTCTTGGAAAACAAAATAATTCTATTATGCCTCTCTACCAGCATTCCAATTAAGTTTGCGGAAGATTTGTGAAGAACACTCTTAGAAATATTTTTAAATTCATGACACATTATATCAATTTGTCCGCTTACGTGAAGCACCTAAAATATATTTAAGTTTTTGTAAATTGTATTAAAACTATAATTATTGTGTGAATATTCATATATCTAAATCTCCACAAGTTGTCAAATATTAAAAGTATCAGTTTATAAGCGATATTGAATTAACTAACTATATTAAATTTTTTCAGTGATATCAAATCTTATATTAAGTTACGTTTGTGTGATATATCATGATTTGTATGTAACCGAGTTTTTTATCAAACTAAATGTAATCTTGATACTTTCACTTGATACTATAGTGACATCATATGCTGTTAAACATTTGTGAGAAAGTATTAATATTTATGATCTATTAGTCTAATATACCAATTACAATAATTTATACGATGAGACACTTACTAAAGTAGAAATTAATGCGTTCACAATAGCGAGCGTGCATGTATTTAACATCATATGTAGAAATAGAGTTACAGCCAGCAGCTCAAAAATCGGTGATTGTTGAGTTTCGAAGGGAAATTGTACCTTGATTGGAAACTGCCGAAAGGTATCATTGTAATCTCCAGATAGATAAACAAAACGAATTGCGTATTCGCCCAAAAGATAAAATGCCGCAGTAATTACATTAACGCTTAACATAACTTTAGAACACCAATGCGATATATTGGCTTTGATTGTCATCACATACAAATGCTGATCACTACCGACGCATTCGCGCCAATCGTTATCCATAGCAGTCACTAGTTGATAAATGACTCTACAATATGTTTCTTTAATTTAACAGATATTGCGACAGGAATTGTCTATACAAACCTCTAAAAATTGTTACTCGAATTAAGATTTAAGATTAAACTGAATTAAGATCAATTTCATTTATAAAACATTTGACTAACGCTATATATTTAAAAAATTAATATATTAATGTACAACATAATTTGTTCTTGTCTCAAACAGGGCGAGGTTGAAAATTGAAACTAACATTTGCAGCGACATAACATCTTACCGACGGTGCATCCAAAGACTGATTAATTTCAAAATCGTCAAGCTGTAGTCTAAAGCTGCGGGTAAGCTGTCAATGAGATTCGAAAGCTCACTGATCTCCAAGTGCTCGAATACGTATCGATATTGAAAATACTGTATGGTCAGTATGCTAAGTATATAAATTAGCCAATAGGGAATGGAATACGAGACACCAGGCCACACATCCAGCAATCCAAGGCCGATCCTCAGCACTGGACTGACGGTAGTCATGAGTATCATTCGTAAACAATATCGAGATTGTGGTGAAATAAAGATCAGCGTTGGCACATGTAACCGGCACTCTGGTTTGAGAAAGAACTAAAAGAGCGTCAACAGTTTCATCAAATGTAACCCCACGCAGTGCATCCCCACTCGAGTAAGTATGGATCAATCGTCATTATGCGTAGTACAACAGCAAATCGAGATAGAGCTCATTATTTATGTGAACATTCTGTAATTCTATTGGTAGTCTAAGAGCGTATAATACCCGCCAAGTAAGAAATATATGAAACTTCAACGTGAAGTGAAAAACTCGATGCGAAATTGTCAGTTCCATTTTTTTACACACTTGTCTCTTGGCAACGCGATTCCATCGAAAAGAAACAAATGCCCGTTATGTGGTCTATACTGCAAAAACCATTAAACCTATAGAGGAACATCAGTAATTATATATTAAATATTCTGAGCAAACGGAACTGCATTACGTTCGTGCAGTTTAACCTTAAGTTTTGGAGAAGATAATGTAAAGGGAGAGATCTTTGAATAGAAAGTATAATGATGGATAATTTTATTTAATGATTCCGGGAAGCAAAAAAACTCGCTGGGGAAGAAACTTTGCAAGTAAAAAGTTTCCAGTTCGAGATGTTATAGGTTTTAAATATGTCTATACACTTTGAAATATACTTGGTAAGACCGAATACGTGTAACACAAACCGGTTTAAGTAATAAATTTCAAAAATAATAAATGTACAATTGAGAATATAAAAAATGTTTGATTACTGATGCTTTTATAAAGGATCAATATTTAAAACGTTGGACGCAAACTGTGTCCAACGCAAATTATACATATAGTAACTTAAAATTATACATTAACCAAATAATAATACACTAAAAAATTATTTGCAGTTATATTAAATACGATTTCTGTTCGTATAATTTACAAACTTTTAATAATCGACATTTACAAATTTGTTAATAAATTAAGTTCTTTCACTGTCAGTATGCTTTTGCTTATTGATTTACATTAACTACGTTTTCATTTTAGCAAATTTGTATATTGCAGTCTTCTTTGTGTCAATACATAGCATTCAAAACGGATATGTATGATGCTGATGCCTTTATAATCTAAAAAGGTACAAGGAATTAAATTAAATTTACAAGTTATATTTATCCATAAAAGCATGCGGCAAATCCAAAATTAAATAGGTATAAAGCAAACTTGTCTGTTAATAAGTAAGTACTCAAAAGATTTAAAAGATTACACTTGTAAAAGTTTCGAATGACATATCCATCATTTTGCCTGCCGTAATCGTCAATCGCTTCTGACATCTCATTATTATGAATATTATAATTTTACTTTGACTTGACAGCATGTCATACCACATCATTTCGTATATAGCATTAGCAATTAATTTACCCTAAAAAAAATACATAGTGTCAAATGCAGCGGCTTCATTAAAGTTTATTCTTACTTTTCAATTTTATTTCACAAAGGTAAAGTTTCTGTCAAACATTATTCAAAATATTAAGTATGTCAACATTGGAAAGACATTGTAATAATATTCGAAATTTTTACTTATTCCTATTTCTATTTTTACTTTTGGAATTCTTTTATATTAAATACAGGGTTGAATAACGAACATATTTTGAAGATCTCATAACAAATATGCTGTTTTTATGTAAAGATACATTATATTTTTGTAAAGTATTTTTTTAAATAAGGAATACTCATATTTAAAAAATTAAATATTATAATATTATATATTAACTAATATTTAATCTATTGAAAGATTTTGAAATATTTTTCGAAATGTTATGTATTTTTATCATTACGTCACTATAATTAGATTATCAAAAATTATCTGTACGAGAATACTTATTTCAAATATTTACCTTCATGCTAAGATATTCTCCGGCAAAACAAATAATAAAGGCTTCAGTCATTGCAACGAAATAACCAGAACTAGTTTTTATTAATACGAAAGTCCCAGTTTTGTTATGAATAGACTAATTTAACATATTACAAAAAGAAAATTCAATATACATATATGATGTCAATAAAAATTAATACACAATCATTGTTCACATATTATAATACTTACAAATATGATTATAAACCCTAAACAACAAATAACTAATGTATTCCAAAAAACTTGCATGAACGCAAAAAAGGAGAAAAGTGATTCAATGTTCTTGGAAAATGAAATAATTTTTTTATGTCTCTCGATCTGCACTTGAAATAAAGACAACGTAGATTCATGAAAAAGAGCATTTTTAGAAACATTCTTTAACTCATGACACATTATATCTATTTGTCCACTGACGTGTAGCACCTAAAATATGTTTAAATTTTTACAAGCACAATTCTATAAAATTATTATCGCTTTAAAAAATGTGTTTTGCATGTTATATATAAATAAACATAATATTCTTATATAATATAATTTACTACGTAAAAAATTTGTTCTTGTTATAACTATTTGTAAATGTATTTTAACACTCGCAATAATTAAATTTTGATATTTCTTACACAGAAATGTAACAATTTGTATATAATAAAATTTTGCAAATTGTTTAAAATGAATTTTTCATGCAACCGTATTAGTACTTCTAACTTGCGTCCAAATTGCGCCATTGTAAAAAAAATTAATACACAATTACAATATTGATATAAAATATAAGAATTACCAAAGTGAGAATCAATCCATTCAGAGTACAAAACGTGCACACATGTAGCATCACTTGTACAAATATTGCTATAATGAGAAGTTCAAATATCGGCGAGCGTTGAGTTTCAAAAGGTAGTTGTAATTTTATGGGAAGCTGTCGCAAAGTAACGTTGTAGTCTTCAGTTAAAAGTACAAAATGAATTACGTAGTCGCCTAAAAGGTAAAGTGCTCCAATAAACGTATTAATACCAAATAAAGCATTACAGATGAAATGCGATATATTCGCTTTAATTGTCATCACAGATAAATGCTCGGTATTGATACACTCGCGCCAATCATTATCCATGTCGGCCAGGATTTGATGAAAAACTCTGCAATATGTTATTTTCATTTATCAAATATTTAAAAAGAAATTTTTTTATTTTTCCAAGAAACCACCAACGTTGTTGTATGCATTAACATTTTTACTAAAGTTTAGATGACGCTATTAAATCGCTTCCAGTTACACATTAATTAAAATCATCAGAATGTTAAGAAACTGAAAGAAACTTTGTTCTGATGCTGTGATTGAGAAAAGTCAAACAATTACATGTAGCAAAATATCTTACCGACGTTGTATCCACAAACCAATCAATTTAAAAACTGTCAAACTATAATCTAAAGTCACAATCAAACAATCAATAAGATTCGAGAGCTCGCTGATCTTCAAGTGTTGAAAAATGTATAAATACTGGAAATACTGTACCATCAATATGCTTATCATAAAACTAAACCAGTAAACATTAGAATACACAGAGGCATCCGGCCAGATGCCGAGAAATCGAAGGCCAAATTTCAGCACCGGGCTGACAGTACTCGTGATCATTTGCCAGTAGTTTTTAAAATGTAAAAAAAAACAGAAGATCAGCGTTTGCACATTTGTTCGATACTCTAGTTGAGGAGGAAATGAGGTACACCGTTTCTGCAGGTGTATCCCCACACAGGGCATCCCCACTCAAGTAGGTACGAATCAATCGCCATTATATGTACTGTAACGGTGCACTCTGACATGATAAGCTGAACCATAACTCATGATTTGAATATATCATAATTCCACAAATTGTCTTACCATGTGTACTTCGACCGAGAAATAACAACGATAATGTATAGCTAAAGTAACAGGAAAAAAACAGCTTGCTATGCATTAATTTTTTTTTTTGCAAACTTGTCTGTTTTATAACGGAACTACCTTGATAAGAAACAAACGTCCATCGTGTTTCCTCCTAATTGTGAAAATCGTAGAATGCTCGACAGAACGATTATGCGTTAAATATTTTAAGTAAATGAAACCAAGTTGTATTCCTGCGATTCAACTTCTGGTCTCCGAAGAAATATGATAAGCGGAAAATGAAACAACTGACTGAAGACAATTCGTGTAATGGCGAATAATTTCTTTTAGTAATACAGGAGGTATTACAAAACTGTTTATGACATGAATTTCAAAAATAATAAGTTTGCAATTGAGGACATTATAAATGTTTAATGACTAATGCAATAAAACAAGTGTACAGATAAATGTGTAATCCTATAATAAAAGATCAATAATTGAAACGTTCGAAGCAAACTATAACTGTAACATACACAATTATATATGTTAACTTAAAATAATAATAATACACAAAAAAATATATGTGAAATTACTTTAAATGCAATTTTAATTTGTATAATTTTTTTATTGTTAATACATGACATTTATTCATTTTTTCATTGTCAGTATATTTTAACTTAATGGTTGACATTAATTATGTTATCCTTTTGGCAAATGTGTATAGCGCGATTTTCTTTATTTTAATACACAGCATTCAAAACTGATATATACGATGCTGATGCCTTCATAATCTAAAAAATACGTAAAGGAATTAAATTAGACTTACAAATTATATTTCTTCTTATAAAACACATGTCGCAACATCTAAAATTAAATAATCATAAATAAAATAAAATTATCTGTCAATAAGTAAAGATTCGAAAGATTTGGGACATTACACTTGTAAAAGTTCCGAATGACATATCCATCATCTTTCCTGCTGTAATTGTTAATTGCTTCTGACATCTCATTATTATGAATACTATAATTTTACTTTGATCTGCCGGCATATCATACCACATCGTTTCATATATCGCGTTGCCAATTAATTTACTCTGAAAGCATAAATAGTCAAATCAAATTTTTAACCCTAATTTAAAAATTACGTCAAAATTGGAAATACATTTTAACAACAATATTAGAAATTCTTCATTATTTATTTTTATTTCTATTTGTACTTTTGGAATTTTACATTAAATAAAAGTTTGTTTGACGAGCATGCAATTTTGAAGATGTTATAACAAATCTGTTGTCTTTAGTATAAAGATACATTCTTCTTCTAAATGTATTTTTGGAATAAGAAACACTTATACAATTAAAAAAATTGATTATATTTTTATAGAAAAAGATATTTTATGTATTGCAAGATATTGAAACTTTTTTCTCGAAAAACTAATTTATATACTTTTATCATTTAATAATAATTAAATGATTACATCAATGTAATTAAATGATTACATCAATGTAATTGTATTATTAAAAAATTGTGTATATACAATTAATCATTTCAAACATTTACCTTCAAGCTAAGATATTCTCCGGCAAAGCAAATGACAAAGGCTTCAGTCATTACAACAAAGTAACCAGAGACAGTTTTGACTATCACGAAAACTCCAGCTTCGTTATGAATAGACTAATCCAAATTATGAAAGAAAATTTATAATATATTTAATACCAATCATCGCGCATTTATTACAGTACTTACAATTATAACGACAAATCCTAGACAACAAATAACTAACGTATTCCAAACAACTTGCATCAAAGCAATGAAAGAGAAAAGCGATTCAATGTTCTTGGAAAACAAAATAATTCTATTATGCCTCTCTATCAGCATTCCAAATAAGTTTTCGGAAGATTTATGAAGAGCACTCTTAGAAATATTTTTAAATTCATGACACATTATATCAATTTGTCCGCTTACGTGAAACACCTAAAATATTTAAGTTTTTTGCAAATTGTATTAAAATTATAATTATTGTGTGATAACAATTTTTTTTAATAACATGTATTTTACATAAAATAATACAGTAAAAATAAAATTTGTAAATGATATATTTAATTACGAAAAAATTTATCGTATAAAGATAATTGGAAATCTTTTCCAACACAGGCATTGATTATATTTAAAAACTTTTTACAAAATGTAACAGTTCTAAAATTGTATAATAAATGTGGAGAACAATTTTAATAGAATTATATTTTGCAACTGTACGATACAGATAAATTGGTTACATAATAAACCATTAAAACATTAATAAATATGTACAAATATAAATTACCACAGTCAAGATTAATGCATTTAGAATAGCGATTGTACATGCATGCATTGTCACATGTAAAACCAATGTTACAACGAGACATTCGAATATCGGCGATTGTTGTGTTTCAAAGGGCAATTGTATCTTTATAGGAAGCTGTCGTAATGTGTCATTGTAATCTGTAGTTAAGAATACGGAATGAATTACGTAGTCGCCTAAAAGGTAAAGGACTGCAACAATTCCATTAAAACTTATTAAAGTATTAGAGATGAAATGCGATATATTAGCTTTGATTGTCATCATATGTAAATGCTGATGGATATTGATGCACTCGCGCCAATCATTATCCATATCGGCCAGGATTTTATGAAAAATTCTGGAATACGTTACTTTAATTCTTCACATGTTTCATAGATGCGTTATTTACTTTCTTTTATGAGAATACAACTAATAGTTTTCAGTGTTCGAGCTAAATTATGAATGATATTTCGATTACGAAAAATTGGATCAATAAATGTTGAAAAACAAAGAGAGAATATATGTTATTTCTTAAACACAGACCAAAGGGTTACAGACCAAAGTTCAATCGGTCCACATTATACATATAATATAATCTTACCGACGATGTATCCACAAACTGGCCATTTTGAATAACGTCAAACTATAATCTAGAGACACTATCAGACAGTCGACGAGATTTGACAACTCACTCATCTTCAAGTGACCAAATGTATACACATATTGGAAGTATTGTACAATCAACATGCTCAGCATAAAACTCAGCCAATGAATAGTAGACGAATCACTCGGCCACATGCCAAGAAAATGAAGGCCAGCTCTTAGAGCTGGGCTTACAGTAGATGTGATTATCATTTGGAAATAATTTTAAAAACGTAAGAAAATAGACATCAGTCTCAGCACACTTGTTCCGTACTCTAGTTGAGAAAGAAATAAGAGAGCATCGTCCGTTTCTCCAAGTGCAACCCCCACATGCGGTGTGTCCCCACTCCAACTGGTACGGATCAATCGCTATTATACATTGTGTAGTATAATGGTAAGTCTAGAGAGAACTCATTATTTGAATAAATATCCTATAATTTCATTAATAGCGTATGTCGGAAGCAGATACCGTGTACTTCGATTACGACATTGTATAGAGAAAATGGCAGGAAAGAGGAAATATTTTTTTGTGCATTTTTTGCAACTTTATTTTCTCGGGAATAATTCTATCGACAGGCAAGAGATGCCCACTGAGTTGCACAGCAGTCATGAAAATCATTAAACGCACGACATGGTAATTACACATTAGGTATTCTAAGTGAATGAAATTAAATTGATTCGTGCAGTTCGACCTCTGGTTTTTAAAGAAATAAAGTGAGGGGAGAGTAATCAACTTTTAGACTAAGAACGAAATTATATAATGACGTAATTACTTGTAATAATTCAGGAAATATCATTGTGCAATAGGTACTTGCATGTGCGTGGAATATATTCCAATAACAAGAAATTTGCAATTGGGAATATGCAGACGTTTAGTTATGCACGCGATGAAATGTACCTATACGTACCTAGGCAACTGTACGTATGCACATGCAATTTTCTAATCTAGATTCAATAGCTTAAACATTGGCGCACTTCACAGTTATATATCCTTTTTGTTCAAAAGTATACAATTAACAACAATACAAAGAAAAAAGTTAATTCCAACGTTCACATTGAGTGTAATTTTATTTTGTAAAATTTATTATCTATATTTTATTATTTACACTCATAAATATAAGAAGATAAATGATCGTTATATTTTGTTAACAATTCACTAACTCTTCATTTATTCTTAATACGTTTGTCATATTTATCTAATCTTGAATTTGTTACACTACAATTTCAGCAACTACCTTTATAATAATATCAATACATAGCATTCAAGACAGAGATATATGATGCTGATGCCTTCACGATCTAGAAAAATAGAAATTAAGAAATTAAGTTTTTACCATGCAGTAGAATACATTTCGCAACAGATTCTTAAATTAATTATAAATTTGATAAAGTAAAGTATTAATAAGTGCAAAATAAACTTATTCTTCAGTACAAAGAATTTAAAATATTACACTCGAGAAAGCTTCGAATGACATATCCATCATTTTCCCTGCCGTGATTGCCAATCGTTTCTGAGATCTCATTATTATGAATATTATAATTTTACTATGATGTGATGGCATATCATACCACAGCGTGTCGTATGTTGCATTGGCAATTAGTTTACCCTAAAAACAAATTGTGTCAAATGTAAAAACCTTTTTCCTTAATTACACTTACTTATTCCGCTTATTTAAAATATAAAGCTTCTTTAAAGTTAATGCCGATGTATTAGACTAATTTTGTAAAGATTAGAATATATAGAAAATAATGAAGAGAAACAAGAAAGTATAAAGGAAGAATACAAAAAGATTGTAAAATTAGAAATTTCTTATTCAACTATTAATTTAAAAATATATAAATATTACATACTTCTAATAAAACTAACAAACATTCTACAATTTCAGAAATCTCTTATTATATTGACGTTAGGTTATAATATATTTGTAGAAAACATATCTTTGTGAAATAAAAAGTTACGTATTTTAGATATTATTTTATGTACTGCAATGTATTAAAATATTGTGACGCCCATATGACATTGCTCTTTGGATTGAGCCAAATCGAGCTTCAATCAAGTAGAAGTTGCAAAGTGCTCCCATAACAGGGAGCGGCGGTTGTCACGCGGTTGTCACGCGGTTGCCAAGAAAATTGGTAGCCGAGCTGACAAGCCATTCGGGCATATTGTCTTTCCACTCCATGTAACAGAATCTCTGAATAAATAAGTTTCTTTCTTACGAGCCGAGTTTGATAATTTCCAAGTGTGTGAGCGCAGACGTAAGTGTGCAGACGACACATGAGCACCCCCGGGCGTTACAATATTATCGAAGAAAACAATGTTATATATTTCCATCATTATGCCAGCATTATATGTCACAATTGTACATTATACAGTATAAAATAACTCTATATTTATATATAATTAATTATTTCTTAAATTCTCACTCAAATACTTACTTTGGAACTCAGATATTCCCCGGCAAAGCAAATGATGAAGGATTCAACCATTATAGCAAGATAAGCAAGAATGGTTTTCACTAATACCAAAATACCACTTTCGTTATGAATAGACTAATTTAATGAATAATAAAAAGGAAAATGAATACCACATACAACATCAACCATTGCACACTTGTTACAGAACTTACAATTATTATAAAAAATCCTAGACAGCAAATGACCAAGGTGCTGTAAACAACTTGCATCAGTGCAATGAAAGAGAAGAGTTTCTGTACATTTTCAGAAAAGGAAATAATTCTGTTGTGCCTCTCGATCTGCACTTGAAATAAAGATATCGTAGATTTATGAAGAAGAGCACTCTTGGAAATATTTCTAAACTCATGACACATTATATCGATTTGTCCGCTAACATGTAATACCTAAAATATATGTCAATGTTTGCAAACATCATAATTATTTCATGATAGAAATTACCATCATAGAGAATATATTTCGAATATTATAAATAAGCATGATATTCTTACATAATATATTTAATTCTATAAAAAAAATTGTTTTCTATGCAATTATTTATAAATCTATTTTAACACTGATATTAATTACAGTTTGAAAATTTTCACACAGATATTAGAATTTATACATAAAATTTTACAAGCTGTCGAACATAAAAAAGATTTTAATACGATAGTATCGGCCTTTATAACCTTAGTCGCAAATTAGTCCGTTATTAAAAAAGAAAATTAATAAAGAATGAAAATATAGATGTAAAATTGAGGAGTTACCAAAGTAAGAATCAATCCATTTAGAGTACAAAACATGCAGATTTGTAACAGCACATGTAAAAATAGTGCTACAACGATAAACTCAAATATCGGCGATTGTTGTGAGTCAAAGGGTAATTGTATCTTTACAGGAAGTTGCCGTTCAGTATTATTGTATTCGCTTAGAAATAAGAAACGAATTGCGTATTCGCCTAAAATGTAAAATACGGCAACAAACGCAGAAAAGCTCAATATAGCATTTGAAACGAAGTGCGATATATTAGCTTTGATTGTCATCATATGCAAATGCTGATCAATATTAATGCAATCGCGCCAATCATTATCCATAGTAGCAAGGATTTGATGAAGAACTCTGCAATATACTTTTATTATCCGTCAAACGTTTCAGAAGGAATCATTACACTTTTTTCATAGAAATATCGATGTTACACGCACCAATATTTGAACTATTATATATATTTCATTTTGCAAAATTGATCAACAATATGTAACAAGCTAGAGGAGAATCTTGTTTCTCAGATGTGACAATTGAGCAAAGTCGGACAATAATGCAATGCAATATTATATCTTACCGACGATGCATCCACAGACTGGCTAATTTAAAAAGCGCCAAACTGTAGTCAAAAGCCACAGTCAAGCCGTCAACAAGATTTGATAGCTCACTGATATCCATGTGTTCAAATATGTACAAATACTGGAAGCACTGTACAGTCAATATGCTAGCCATGGAACTCAGCCAATAAATAGTAGAATACGGCACATCCGGCCACATGCCAAGAAACTGAAGGCCAATTTTTAGCGCCGGGCTAACGGTACTCGTAATCATCGTTGGCAAATAATTTCGAAAACATTCGAAAAGAAATCAATTTCAGAACATTTGTTCTGTACTCTAGGCAAGAAGGAAATGAGACTGCATCGTTCGTTTCTCCAAGTTTATCCCCACACGGTGCGTCCCCTCTACGTAGAATATGGATCAATCGCTATTATACGTTGTGTAGTTAATGACAGGTCCAGACAGAACTCATTATTTGAATAAATATCCTATAATTTTGTTAACAGTGCACATCGGAAGTAGATAACGTGTACTTTGATCGTGAAGTAAGAAAGGCATTGCATAGATAATATTGCAGAAAAGAGAGAATAATTTTTTGTACATTAGTTTTTTACAACTTTATTTCCTTGGAAATAATTCTATCGACAAGCAATTGCTGCTCACAGCGCTTCATGGCAGTGGTAAAAATCATTAAACGCACGACTGGACGATAATAATTACACATTATGCATTCTAAGCGAATGGAATTAAATTGTGTCCGTACAGTTCAACGTCTGATATTTAAAGAAAGAAAGTGAGGGGAAAATAACAAACTCTTGGACTAAGGGCGAATTGTGCAATGACATAATTACTTTCAATAATTCAGGAAATGTCATTGTGTTTGAAAAGTAAGGAAAGAATGCTTGCCTTTAGAATATATTCTAGTAACAAACGGTTTACAACTGGAGATATGTAAATGTTTAGTTACAAATACATACATACGATAAAATAGATCTGTATATGTCTATACATATGCAAATACAAATGACTTTCTAGTTAAGATACAATGGCTTAAATGTTCAACATACTCCGCAGTATGTATCCTTTTTATATAAAAGTCTTCAATCGATAATAACAAAAAGAAACATGTATTCCTTTTATATAGACTATAATTTTGCTTTGTGAAATTTATCTATTTTAAAACTTACACTTTATAAAAGATAACTAATAGTTATTATATTTTGTTCATACAGTTCTAATTTTTCATTCATTCTTGACATACAAGTGTCCATCAGATGTAATAATTACACTACGGTTTCGACAGTTACCTTGATGTTGATATATAGCATTCAATACATAGCATTTAAGACAGATATATAGGATGCTGACGCCTTCACAATCTACAAAAATTGAAATAGAGAAATTTCTTTTAATTTCGTTTGGTATATTATATTCATGTGAAAAGGACAAATGTCGCAACAGATTTTAAAATTAACTATAATTTTTATAAATTACAGTACTAATAAGAATGAAATAAATTTGTCCTTCTGTACGAATGGTTTGAAAGATTACACTCGAGAAGGTTTCAAATGACATGTCCACCATTTTCCCAGCCGTGATTGCTAGTCGTTTTTGGGATCTCATTATTATGAATATTATAATTTTACTCTCATTTGACGGCATATTATACCACAACGTATCGTATGTTGCATTGGCAATTAATTTACCCTGAAGATCATGTAAATAATGTTAGAAATATTTTTTCATATGTTACTCTTATTTGTTATATTTATTTAATAGATAAACATTTTTCCAGTATTATTGCACATTAAACATATTAAAATCAGAAATTGGAAAGTAGAAAACGATATTTAAAATTAATTTAAAGAGAAAAAGTTTAAAAACTTTGTATTCATTCTATTCTACTTCTATTTTCAGGATATAAAATGTTTTGTATTTTTAAACGACAAACAATTGATCGTTGATTACAAAGCAGCAAATTAAAAGCTGTATTTTAATAATTTATAATACATTTGTAGACATTAAATACATTGAAAAATATTACGATACGTTTGTGAAATAGACACATTTTTGAAACACAAAACATTTTTGTTTGAAAAATTGTTTATCTTAAATAATATTTTAAGTGCAAATTGATAAAATGTTTTTATTCAAATTTATGTTTTATTACTTTAGGCGTGTTTGTGTAATTTATTTATTGAACATACTTCCTTATTTTTTCATAATTTCGTCATCATAAAATTATTCTATTAAAAATTATATTTTTATGGAATTTTTACTACTTTTAAGTACTTACCTTGTGGCTAAGATATTCTCCAGCAAAACAAATAATAAAGGCTTCCATCATTATGCCACAGTAAGCAAAAGCGGTTTTCACTAACACGAAAACACCGGTTTCACTATGAATAAACTAGTTCAATAAACAACAAAAAGAGAAATAAAAATAGTATAATACACATTACTAATCTTCATACATTCATTACAGGACTTACAATTATGAAGACGAATCCTATGCTGCAAATAACTAATGTATTCCAAACAATTTGCATTAACGCGATAAAAAAGAAGAGTTTCTCAATATTTTCAGAAAATGAAATGATTCTGTTGTGTCTTTCAATCAGCATTCGAAATAAAGGTACGGAAGATCTCTGAAGAAGAATATTCTCAGAAATATTTCTTAATTCTTGACACATTATATCGATTTGTCCGCTCACATGAAGCACCTAAAATAAACTGAAATTTTTGTAAAAAGTCTTTTTACTAAAAAGGAATTTTTTTTCTATAAAGATTGTGTTCTAATTAAAATGTTATAATAAATATGAAATCAAATTCTTGTGACACTAAATATCTTCATATATATCTGTGTTATAATTTTGTCTCACAAATCACTCCGTTACATAAATTAATAAATATAGATATAAAGTATGAAAATTACCAAAGTAAAGATCAATCCGTTTACAGTCCCGACCGCGCTTGCATGTAACATTATATGTATCAATAATATCGCAAAGAGCAATTCAAAGAACGGCGATTGTTGAGTTACATAAGGAAATTCTGTTTTTACAGGAAACTGTCGCAAAGTGTCATTGGACTCTTCAGCTAGAAAGATGAAATCAATTATATATTCCCCTAAGAAATAAAGTACTGAAACGGTTGCGTTAACGCTTAACATGGCATTGGAACAAAAATGCGCTATATTGGCTTTGACTTGCATAACACACGAATGCTGGTCAACATTCATGCACTCGCGCCAATCATTTTCCATATCAGTCAAGACTTGATGAAGAACTCTGTAATGTGATTTAATCCGTCAAATATTAAGATGGAAACAATGCACTTTTTTGAACGAGACTACAATACTGTAAGCGCCAAGGTTCGAGCTACAGTTTAAATAATGATATGAAGTAATTTCGAAACAGACAAAATCACATCAACAATGTGTTAAAAAGTACGAAATCTTGCTTCTCGAACACGGCGATCATTAAACAGTGATAGTGCAATATCTTACCGACGATGTATCCACAGACTGATCAACTTAAAAAATGTCAAACTATAATCTAGAGTTGCTGTCAGAGCGTCAACGACATTCAAGAGTTCGTTGACATTATAATGGTTGAATATATACAGATACTGGAAGTACTGTATGATCAACATACTTAACATAAAACTCAGCCAATAGATAGTAGAATGCGGTACATTCGGCCACATGCCGAGAAATTGCAGGCCAATTTTCAACGCCGGGCTGACAGTACTCGTGATTATCATTCTCGCCAATAGTTCGAAACGTAAAAAACAACGAAGATTAATATCGGTACATCCGGTACGCTGGATTAAGAAGTAACTGAAAGGCCACTGTCCGTTTCCGCAAGTACATCCCCACCCGACGCGTCCCCACTCAGGTGAATATGGATTAATCGTTATTATACGTCGTGAAGTATAATGAAGAATAAAGACAGAACTCATTATTCGTATGGACATCCTACGATTCCACTAAACAGTCTAATAACGTTTATTCCGATTGTGAAGTAACAAAGATATTGTAAAGTAACGAAACAAAAAACAACAAACAGCGCTAGACATCAGTTCTTTCTCAACCTTGTCTCTTCGACAACGTAATTTTTCGTCGACAAAATACAAATGTCCATCACTTTTTCTACACATCTGCTGCATTGAATGATTGTAATTATGCATTACGCATTCCATAGAAATGAAAGTAAATTGTGTTCATAGTTTGCAAATTTTTAAAAGTACGATGAAAGTCTTCGTAGCTATTATAGTAGTCTAAAGGTAAATCATGCAATAATAAGTAATTTATTCACACGTGTGTTATACATACGTACATCTCTCCTGTAAATAATTGAAATAATAATTTGATGCAATAACGGCAAAGTAGAAAGATTTTGAAAAACTTAGATACGACAAAGAAATTGCTGCTTGCGAAAAGTATCGTTGCTTCAATACGACATAGAAAACATTTGGAAAAATTTAGAAATTTTACTAAAGCCTTAATATATTTTCTTATTGCGGCGCAATGGATTTTATAATATCGAAGAAGTTTAATATATAATCTATTTCTATATTGTTGCATAACAACTGACACAAAGATTTTGTTAAATCATAACGTCCAGTTTCTGTTTTGCATTTTCCAGCGGGTGTAAAAAAATTAATTTATCCGCCTAATAATTTTATTAGTTTTTATTGTTTTATGAGTACTTTTGCAAATGGTTAATTGACAAATGAAGTTAATTACTTGGGATAAGTTTGAGTTTCAATAAATTTATTTCAATGCATAGCATTCAAAACTGATATATAAGATACGGATGCCTTCATAATCTAAAAAATAAGTAAAGGAGTTAAATTAGATTTACAAATTGTATTAATTCATACAAAACATGTAGCAACAAATCTAAAAATAAAATAATTATAAATAAAAGAAAATTGTCTGTCAATAAGTAAAGGTTTAAAAGATTTTGGACCTTACACTTGTAAAAGTTTCGAATGACATATCTATCATATTTCCTGCTGTGATTGTTAATTGCTTCTGACATCTCATTATTATGAATATTATAAGTTTACTTTGATCTGCCGGCATATCATACCACATCGTTTCATATATCGCACTGCCAAGTAAGTTACTCTGAAAGCATAAATAGTCAAATCAAATTTTTAACTCTTATTTAAAAATTACGTCAAAATTGGAAATATATTTTAATAACAATATTAGAAATTCTTCATTAATTGTTTTTATTTCTATTTGTACTTTTGGAATTTTACATTAAATAAAAGTTTGATTGACGAACATGCAATTTTGAAGATCTTATAACAAATATGTTGTCTTTAGTACAAAGATACATTCTTTTTCTAAAATTTTTTTTGGAATAACAAACACTTATATAATTAAAAATGGATTATATTTTGATATAAAATGATATATCTATTGAAAGATATTGAAACATTTTTCTCGAAAGACTAATTTATACACTTTTATCATTACATCAATGTAATTGAATTATTAAAAAATTATGTATATGCAATTAATTATTTCAAATATTTACCTTCAAGCAAAGATATTCTCCAGCAAAGCAAATGAGAAAGGCTTCAGTCATTATAACAAAATAACCAGCGACAGTTTTGATTAACACGAAAACTCCAGTATAGTTATGAATAGACTAATCCAAATTATAGAAAGAAAATTTAATACGTGTTTAATACCAATCCTCACGCAATTATTACAGTACTTACAATTATAATGACAAATCCTAGACAACAAATAACTAACGTATTGCAAACAACTTGCATCAAAGCAATGATGGAGAAAAGCGATTCAATGTTTTTGGAAAACAAAATAATTCTATTATGTCTCTCTATCAGCATTCCAAATAAGCCTTCGGAAGATTTATGAAGAGCACCCTTAGTAATATTTCTAAATTTGTGACACATTATATCAATTTGTCCGCTTATGTGAAACACCTAAAATATTTTTAAACTTTTACAATTTGTTTTAAAAATTATAATCATTGTATGATAACAATTCTTTTAATAAGTTGTACTTTACATAAAATAATACAATAAAAATAAAGTTTTTAACTGATATATTCAATTACGAAAAAATTTCTCGTATAAAGATAATTGGAAATCTTTTCCAACACAGGCATTGATTATATTGTAAAACTTTTTACACAAAAATATGTATAATATAACAGTTCAAAAATTCTCTAATAAATGCGGAAAAATGTTTACTCGAATTATGTTTACAACTGTAAGATACAGATAAATAGTTTACATAATAAACCATTGACAAAAATATTTCTTAATTCTTGATACATTATATTACTTTGTCCGCTCAATAAAGCACCCAAATTACAGTGAAATTTTTGTAAAATTCCATTTACTAAAAAGAGATTTGATACTGCAAAAATTGTGTTTTATTTAAAACGTTATAATAAATATAATATTACTAAAATATAATATTTGATTAGTTGATTATATAAAATTTTTTACATTTACATTACTATTCATATTTAGAAATTCTTCCTCTTGTTATACAGAAATGTACCAGTATGTAATAAAATTTTACAAATTAATTAAAATCAAATTTTTGAAATAACATATATCTTTATATACGTCTGTGCTTTAATCTCGTCTGACAAATCACTCCGTTACCTAAATTAATAAATGTACATGTAAAGTATAATGAGAATTACCAAAGTAAAGATTAATCCGTTTATAGTTCCAACCGCGATTGCATGTAACATTGTCTGTATCAATAATATCACAAAGAGCAACTCAAAGAACGGCGATTGTTGAGTTACATCAGAAAATTCTGTTTTTATGGGAAAATGTCGCATAGTATCATTGGAATCTTCAGTTAGAAATATTAAATCAATCATATATTCCCCTAAAAAATAAAACACTGTAACGGTCGCATTGATGCTCAACATGGCATTGGAGCAAAAATGCGCAATATTGGCTTTGATTTGCATAACACACAAATGCTGGTCAAAATTCATGCACTCGCGCCAATCATTACCCATATCAATCAAGATTTGATGAAAAACTCTGTAATGTGTTTTAATCCGTCAAATATTAAGATGGAAACATTGTACCTCTTTGGACGAGACTACAATATTGTATGCGCCAAGGTTCGAGCTACAGTTTAAATAATGATATTAAGTAATTTCGAAGTAGAGAAAATCGCTTCAGTAATGTGTTAAAAACTAGGAAATCTTGCTTCTCGAACACGGCGATCATTACACAGTGATAGTGCAATATCTTACCGACGATGTATCCACAAACTGATCAACTTAAAAAATGTCAAGCTATAATCCAGAGTTAATGTCAGCGCGTCAGCAACATTCGCTAGTTCGTTGATATCATAATGCTTGAATACATACAGATACTGGAAGTACTGCATAATCAATATACTTAACATAAAACTCAGCCAATAGATAGTAGAATGCGGTACATTCGGCCACATGCCGAGATATTGAAGGCAAATTTTCAACGCCGGGCTGACAGTACTCGTGATTATCATTGTCGCCAATAGTTTGAAACGCAATAAAACAATGAAGATTATTATCGGTACATTCGGTACGTTGGTCTAAGGAGTAACTGAAAAACCTCCGTCCGTTTCCGCAAGTACATCCCCACGCGATGCGTCCCCACTCAAGTGAATATGGATTAGTCGTTATTATACGTCGCGTAGTATAATGAATAGAGACAGAACTCATTATTCGTATGGACATCCTATGATTCCATTAAACAGTCTGATAACGTTTATTCCGATTGTGAAGTAACAAAGATATTGTAAAGTAACGAAACAAAAAACAGCAAACAGCGCTAGACATCAGTTCTTTCTCAACCTTGTCTCTTCGACAACGTAATTTTTCGTCGACAAGATACAAATGTCCATCTCTTTTTCTACACATCTGGTGCATTGAATGATTGCAATTACGCATTACGCATTCCAAAGAAATGAAAGTAAATTGTGTTCATAGTTTGCAAATTTTTTAATGAGCGATGAAAGTACTTCGTAGCTATTAGTCTGAAGTAATCAAGTAATATTAAGTTTATTTATTCACAATTTATTCACATGCGTGCTATACATACGTATATCTCTCCTGCAAATAATGGAAATAATAATATGAAGCAATACCGGCAAAGTAGAAAGACTTTGAGAAACTTAGATACGACAAAGAAATTGCAGACTGCGAAAGGTATCCTTGCGTCAATAAGGTACAGAAAACGTTTGGAAAGATTTAGAAATTTCCTAAAGCATTAATACATGTATATTCTTGTTGCAGCGCAATGGATTTTATAATAACGAAGACATTTACCATATAATCTATTTCTGTATTGTTGCATAAAACCTGATACAAAGATTTTGTTAAATCGTAACGTCCATTTTTCGTTTTGCATTTTCCAGCGGGTATAACAAAATAAGTTTATTCGTCTAATATTTTATTAGTTTTTATAGTTTAATGAGTACTTTTACACATGGTTAATCAACAAGTGAGGTTAATTACTTGGGATAAGTTGATTTGAGTTTCAATACATTGCGTGCAATACTGACATGTATGACGCCGAAGCTTTCATAACCTGAAAAAGGATATTTTTAAATAAATAATGGCGAAAAATATAAACGATAAATCCCAAAATTTAAATATTAATTGTGTACTACTGTACAGTTTCAATAATATTATAACCAATTGCAATATTCATGGTTGTTTGCGTTTAGATCAATAAACCTCTACATGTATAGACAGCATTAATCACACTTAAAAACAATAAGAATCTTACAGCTGTAAAACCTTCTAAAGTCAGATCCATAACTTTTCCAGCCGTGATCGTCAGTCGTTTTTGAGATCTGACGATTACCAATAATAAGATTCGACACTCGCTGGTGGACAACTCGTACCAAAGTGTCTCGTATGCAGCATCGCTGATAGATTTGCTCTGAGAAAGAAAGATTTGTTTAAGTTTCAATAATTGGAGTTAAACAGGAATATAAGGACTGTGCAGTTATACAGGTAACATAAACAAATCTCATCGTTGAATCATAAATTTGAAAAGTACACTTTTATACGTGGCTTTAGGGAAAAGTACACACACCTAGGAGTCGTGAAAAGCAAAGGGATCGTGCTAACCTTAGTACTCAGGTATTCACCAGCAAAACAGAAAACAAAGGCTTCCAACGTAACAGCGACGTACGGCAAGATGGATTGTATTAATAATCCGGATTTACCCTCCACGTCCATGCCTAGAGACTTCATAATGACATGTTAGATTATGTTAATCAGGAGTAAGGCGTAATATCTCGTGCATGTTCGTGCTTTTAATTATTGGACCAATATTATACTCTACATACAGAACGAACATAATCCTAGAGTCTCTACGAACAAAGTCCCAGCGTCGAGGAAACGAGATAACGCGTTATTCCGAGAGAAGTGATGTTATTATTGTGTAAGTATTTCACGAGATTCCTTTAGAATTGCTTTGGCTAAATAACAACTATCGTAAATTGTTTTATTACTTTTTAGGTGTTGCAAGCAGTACCAAAATAACCGAATAAAGTAGCTCTGGGAAGACTGACGCATCGCAAAGTTTCGGGACAAATTTTTGGTTTTGTCTTCGAGAGACATTGAATTCCCGCGGCAGATAAAGTGATTCTTACTCACTATCACGATCATGATTCCTATGGAACACATAACTACAGTGTTCCATATAACTTGTATCAGCGCAACGAACGAGAAAAAATTTTCAATATTGTTCGATAAAGATATAATCCTCTGATGCCTTTCGACGAGCAGTCTTATGGCTGGCGAACGAGATTTTTCCGTAGTGGTAATTTCTCTCAGTCCTTGGCACATGATATCGATCTGGCCGCTTACGTGAAGTACCTCAAAATAAGAACTGGAGGTTCGAGACACGTTTACGACGACTTAAAATATGCGCTACATTTAATGCGATTAAAGAGAGCTCACGTGGCATCCCAATAAGTTTACTTCATTAACTGTCTCTATATTCTCGGTTTTAAAAGTTCATATTCCTTGACTTACCAATGTCAACATCAAGGAATTCAGCATCGCGATTATGGTTGCCGTTTCCCAAACATGAAGGAACAATCCCAGTACAATGATCTCGAAGATCGGCGAGTCGGTGGCTGCATCGAATGGAAACTGTACCTGCATCGGAAACTCCCGGAGATTGTTCTCACCACCCGTGGAAACCGTGCGGTGACTCACGAAGCTACCAATGACGTAGAAAACAGTGGCCAAACCGTTAAGGAATATCATAACGTTGGAGCAACGATGCGCCAGACTGGCCTTGCTCGTCATCACGTACGAATGCGAATACGTGGAGCAATCGTTCCAGTCATCGTTCATCGCAGTCAAAATATCTGCAAATATTCTGCACCGATCACTTATCTCTGACAATGTCCAGAAATCTCGGCAGATGATAGTGAATCTTACCGACGATTGTACCAGAAGCTTAACAGCTTTAGAAATGTTAGGGAATACTCCAAAGTGATGTTCAAGCCATCCATCAACTTGGAGATATCGTTTGTGGCCAAACGCGCGAAGAAGCATGAATACTGAAAGTATTGCATGGCGACAAGAGTGGCCATGTAAAAGAACCAGAAGAACCTTCTGTACGAAGAATCGGGCCACAATCCGATCAGACCGAGGCCGATCTTTAGAAAGGGACTTATGGTACTTGTTATCATAGCGGCTGGTAAACTCACATTGAAACGTCACTTGGCCGAACCGTTCGCGTCGTCTTGTTCAAATGAAGTGGATCGGGGAGGAACGTCACCGCGAGGAAAACACGAGGAAGAGGTCTTTAAACTCTTGCGTATCCCCCACTCCCTCGCGCGTAGTTAGCAATTTCGCAAAGAGCGGAACTACCCCGTACAAAAAATACGAGGTAGCGTGAGCCTCGATCAATTGCAATTATGTATCTTGCAGTACGGCGACAGTCATGAAATAATAAACTAAATTGCGATGACAGGCGATTACAAATTTTTTCTCGCAATCGGAAAGTAAGGTACACGTGGATAATATCATCATCAGCTTTGCCAAGAAAAACCGAACGCTGTAGAATTGATGAATAATTTTCCTTAAGAACGTAATAGTGATTCTCTAGTATAAAGATAAGCATGGATGGCTTCGCTATGAAAAAAAAGCAAAAAATTATGCGTCCTGGACAGATCTGAAAATTACATTTAAAAGAAGAAACGATTGATTGATGTAAATGACATTTAATACAATAATTGCGTGGCAGGAATATTAATTTCTTGGATATTGTCATTTGTGAAAAAAGAAAATATTCTGTGCAGAGAGATCAAGCGACGAAAATGGACGTTGTAATTTTCAATCCTCAGCTAACAAGTGAAAAAATTGTATAACCATGTCATATAGTACGTGAATAATCGTATCTTTTTAATATTACTGTTAAATCGTTTTTATTCCTCCTGAAAAATTTACAATAATTTGAGAAGGAACTAGAAATAAACCTTGATATTTAAAACGCATTATTTGGTGTCACTGGAATATTTTACGGCAGATTTTACTGTGGAAAGTTGAATAATTTGCTATCTTATAACTCAAGTCTGATGAAGAACAGAGATACCATTGAGATACACATTCGACAAATTGTAAATCTATGAACAGGATTGAACTATGGTTGTTACAAATAACAGAAAAACTGCACAACTAAATTAATCATATTTCTATTAATCTTCCTACATCAAATGTACATCATTCATGTACTCGTACGTAACTCGTGATAATTTAACAATATACTTGCAAACAACATAGATTAATTCGTGTTTCAATATAACGCATATAAAACCGAAACATATGAGGCTGAAGCCTTCATGACCTAAAAGAATATCATACAAGAAAAAATACTAACTGAAATCAAACAATTATCAAAGTCTAAAGACAATTTCTTGATATGATACACATAATAATTAATAAATTTTCTAAGCATATTAAGTATTATTGTGTGGCGTAAGTATTTGTTTAATAGTCATAATATATTGTTCAGAAAAAAATTAAGTTTAAAACAAAGAACTTACAGTAATGAAACTTTCCAACGTCAGATCTACGACTTTCCCAGCCGTAATCGTCAGTTGCTTTTGAGATCTGAGAATCACGAATAACAAACTTCGGCACTCGCTAGTAGATAAATCGTACCAAACCACCTCATACGCCGCATCGCCGATAGCTTTGCTCTGAGAAAAAAGAGAAAGATAAATTAGTTGTTCGCTGAGACTATAAGCAACACGACACGCGGAGACACGAAGATCTACTCTTGAATAAACGCAATCACAATGCGTACGTGGTTTAGTCATGTCGTACAATTATATTATCCAAATTCTAAGATACTATTATTTAGTGATTACTGTAACGAAAAAATGATGAAAATAAACGTCGCACGTACCTTAGTGCTCAGATAATCGCCGGCAAAACAAAGTACAAACGCTTCCATAGTCACTGCGAGGTATGGAATAATACATTGCGTCAATACCCCGGAATTACTCGTCATGTTACCTAAAGACTGAAATATTAAATAATGTTTACAGACAGTAGAAGACAAAATCAAAATTGGACAAATATCCGCATAGAAAAGTTTTTCGGGACATTTTCGCTAGATATCAATGCGCATTCCTTCATTTTTAAATTGCGTTGTCAATTAAATATAGTATTGAGTAAACCGCATTTTCTTTCTCAGATATTGCTCGCAGAGTATTTTTAATTAATTACGCATATTTCCATTGTACCATTTTGCTCGACAATATTTAAAAACATGTAGCAGATTTTTACTTATGTTTGTACTACAGTAGTTGAAAGAGTCTTACTCACTATCACGACCATAAATCCTAAGGCACAGATAACAAGAGTGTTCCATACGAATTGTAACAGAGAAACGTATGTAAAAAGATCTTCGATGTATTTCGACACCGATATAATTTTCTGATGTCTTCCGACAAGCGTTTTGGTGGACACTGAGCTAGATTTGAGCGTGGAAGGAATCTCTCTTAGCTCTTGACACATAATATCGATTTGTCCGCTTACGTGAAGTACCTCGAAACAAAAACTAAAGTTTCAGGAAGAATTCGAACAAATCCAACAAAAACTTTAATTTCCTCGGTAATAAACATTTTTAATATCATTACGTTAATCTTACATCATACATATTTGTGCTATATTTATTCGTTTTTCTTTCTTAACTTACCAACGTTAGGATCAAAGCATTCAGCATCGCCATTACGACCCCCGTTACGAACACATGGAAGAACAACCCCACGTTGACGAGCTCGTAAACGGGCCTTTTGTAAACGTCAAACGGAAACTGTATTTGTATCGAAAACTCGCGAAACAGTTGTCCGTTTTTAGAAACCCTATGTCCACGTATGTACTTATCGATAAAATACAAAAACGTGGAGAGAATGTTTATCGATATCATAGCGTTGGAGCAACGATGCGCCAAATTAGCCTTGTCTATCATCACGCATTCGCGCAACTTGGTCTCGCAATCTTTCCAATCGTCATTCATCGCTTCTAAAATATCTGCGAATATCCTACAACAGATCACCGATTTGTGTCTCTTAAGTCATCTCTCGGAGATGATCAAGTATCGAGATCGAGAAATCAAGCGGTCGCTTACCGACGATTGAGCCAGAGGCTGAGTATCTTCAGTGTAGTCTGGGTGTAAGCCAGAGTTAGGCCCAGACCATCCATCAATTTCGAGAGATTACTGAAATCGAGATGCACGTAGACGGAGTAGTATTGAAAATACTGCATCACGGCAAGGGTCGTCATGTAAAAGAGCCAGCGAGGCGTCGCGTGTGAGGCGCCGGGCCATACGCCAATCAAAGAGAGACCGATTCTCAGCAACGGGCTTACGGTACTTGTCAACATGGTGGCATGTAACGTCACATTGAACCATCACTTCGGGAAACCGTGCACGTCATCCTCTTCCAACGAGGTGAATAACGACTGTACAAGAAGTCGTGAAGAAAATATGGCAATCGAGACCTTCGGTCTAGCTCCGTGGTGCACTCCCCTCCACGATGTCACGAGAGAGGCAGGGCAATTTTACAGGGTAAAACCGCTACGTTGCGAGTAACGATCAATCGCAGTTACACATTTTGCTGTATAAATTGCGCGACAAAGCGAACTAAATTGCAATGATAAATGGACGATGATTGTGAGCTTCAGCCAGCAAAAAAAGATACAACGTATAATTACGCAAATAACCGTTTTAAAAAATGCAAATGCAGACGCAGTTGTCTTTGATGATAATTTCTTCACCAAAAATATTAGAGAAGTGAACATATGTTTCTAACAGACCTGAAAATAGAATCTAGTGCGTCGTGAATCTTACCGACGATTGTACCAGAGACTTAGCAGCTTTAAAAATGTTAGGGTATAATCCAAAGTGACGCTCAGGCCGCCCATCAATTTGAAGAAATTGTTTGTGCCAAAATGCGCAAAGAAGTATGAATACTGAAAGTATCGTATGACGAGAGTGGCCATGTAAAAGAACCAGAACGTTCTACTCGAAGAATTGGGCCACAATTTGATATCAAACCGTGACCGATCTTTAGAGAAGGACTTCCCAGTGAGAAATGGCTCGTTGATCGATGTCAAAACGATGTCGCATCGACATCGAAGTAGACATATTGACGTTGATTCGACATCGCTTCGACATCGATCAACAAGTCATTTCTCGCTGGGCTATGGTACTTGTTATCGCAGCGACTCGTAAACTCACGTTGAAACGTCACTTGGCCGAACCGTTCGCATTGTCTTCTTCAAATGAAGTGGATCTGGGAGGAACGTCGCCGCAAGGAAAACACGAGGTCTTTAAACTCTTGCGTATTCCCCACTCCCTCGCGCGCAGATAGCAATTTCCCAAAGAGCAGACATACCCAGTACAAAAAATACGAGGTAGCGTGAGCCCCGATCAATTGCAATTACGTATCATGCAGTATGACGACAGTCGTATCGAAATAATAAACTAAATTGCGATGACAGGCGATTACAAATTTTTTTCTCGCAATCAGAAAGAAAGGTACCCGAGAGGAAAATATCGTCATCAACTTTGCCAGGAAAACCGAACGCAGTAGAATTGATGAATAATTTTCCTTAAGAACGTAATAGTGATTCGCTAGTACATAGTCACCCAACCTTGTCTCTATGACAACATAATATTTCGTCGACAAAATACAAATGTCCATCTCTTTTTCTACACATCTGCCTCAGTGAACGATTGTAATTTACGCATTACGCATTCCAAAGAAATGAAAGTAAATTGTGTTCATAGTTTGCAAATTTTTTAATGAGCGATGAAAGTACTTCGTAGCTATTAGTCTGAAGTAATCAAGTAATATTAAGTAATTTATTCACATGCGTGCTATACATACGTATATCTCTCCTGCAAATAATGGAAATAATAATACGAAGCAATACCTGCAAAGTAGAAAGACTTTGAAAAACTTAGATACGACAAAGAAACTGCAGACTGCGAAAGGTATCGTTGCGTCAATACGATATAGAAAACATTTGGAAAAATTTAGAACTTTTATTGAAGCTTTAATATATATTTTTATTGCAGCGCAATGGATTTTATAATAACAAAGAAGTTTACTATATGTATAATCTATTTCTGTATTGTTGCATAAAACCTGACACAAAGGTCTTGTTAAATCATAACGTCCATTTTCCGTTTTGCATTTTCCAGCGGACATGACAAAATAAGTTCATCCGTCTAATAATTTTATTAGTTTTTATTGTTTTATATGTACTTTTACACATGGTTAATCAACAAATGAGGTTAATTACTTGGGATAAGTTGATTTCAGTTTTAATACATTGCGTGCAATACTGACATGTATGACGCCGAAGCTTTCATAAGCTGAAAAAGGATATTTTTAAATAAATAATAACGAAATATATAAACGACATAGCCCAGAATTTAAATATTAATTGTGTACCACGGTACAGTTTCAATAATATTATATCCAATTGCAATATTCATGGTTGTTTGAATTTAGATCAATAAATCTGTACGTGTATAAACAGCATGAATCATCCGTCGCACTCAAAAATGATAAGAATCTTACAGCTGTGAAACCTTCCAAAGTCAGATCCATAACTTTTCCAGCCGTGATCGTCAATCGTTTTTGAGATCTGACGATTACCAATAATAAGATTCGACACTCGCTGGTGGACAACTCGTACCAAAGTGTCTCGTATGCGGCATCGCTGATAGATTTGCTCTGAGAAAGAAAGATTTGTTTAAGATATCATTCAACAATTGGAGTTAAACGGGCGTGCAAGGACCATGCAGCTACATATGTAACATAACAAGCCTGATCGTTAAATCGTAAAATCCTTTTATACGTGACATTAGAGAAAAGTACTCACACCCAGGAATCGTTAAAAGCAAAGGAATCGTGCTAACCTTAGTACTCAAGTACTCTCCAGCAAAACAGAAAACAAAGGCTTCCAACGTAACAGCGATATACGGCATGATGGATTGTATTAATAATCCGGATTTACCCTCCACGTCCATGCCTAGAGACTGCGTAATGACGTGTTAGATTATGTTAATCAGGAGTAAGTCGTAATATCTCGTGCATGTTCGTGCTTTTAATTATTGGACCGATATTACACTCTACATACAGAACGAACATAATCCTAGAGTCTCTAAGAACATAATCCCAGCGTCGAGGAAACGAGATAACGCAATATTCTGAGAGAAATGAAGTTATTATTGTGCAAGTATTTCACGAGATTTCTCCCTTTAGAATTGCTTTGGCTAAATATCAAATACTGTAAATTGTTTTATTACTTTTAAAATGTTTCAAACAGTTCCAAAATGAGCGAATGAAGTAGCTCCGGAAAGACTGACGCGAAGTTTCGGGGCAAATTTTTGTTTTTGCCTTCAAGAGTCATTGAATTTCCGCGGTAGATAAAGCGATCCTTACTCACTATCACGATCATGATTCCTATGGAACAAATAACTACAGTGTTCCATATAAATTGTATCAACGCAACGAACGAGAAATAATTTTCAATATTGTTCGATAAAGATATAATCCTCTGATGCTTTTCGATGAGCAATCTTATGGCGGACGAGCGAGATTTTTTCGTAGTGGGAATTTCTCTCAGTCCTTGGCACATGATATCGATCTGGCCGCTTACGTGAAGTACCTCGAAATAAGAACTGGTGGTTCGAGACAGGTTTACGAGGACTTAAACGATGTGCTATATTTAATACGATTACAGAGAGCTCACGTGGCATCCCAATAACTTTACTTCATTAACTGTCTCCATTTTCGTTTTGAAGGTTCATATTCCTTGACTTACCAAAGTCAAAATCAAGGAATTCAGCAGCGCGATTACGGCTGCCGTTTCCCACACATGAAGAAACAATCCCAGAACGATGATCTCGAAGATCGGCGAGTCGGTGGCTGCATCGAATGGAAACTGTACCTGCATCGGAAACTCCCGGAGATTTTTCTCACCACCCGTCGAGAGCGTGCGGTGACTCACAAAGCTGCCAATGAAGTAGAAAATTGTGGACAAGCTGTTAATGAATATCATAACGTTGGAGCATCGATGCGCCAAATTGGCCTTGCTCGTCATCACGTACGAGTGCGAATACGTGGAGCAATTGTTCCAGTCATCGTTCATCGCAGTCAAAATATCTGCAAATATTCTGCAACCGATCACTTATCTCTGACAACGTCCAGAAGTCTCGGCAGCCGATAGTCGTGAATCTTACCGACGATTGTACCAGAGGCTTAGCAGCTTCAGAAATGTTAGGGTATAATCCAAAGTGATGCTCAGGCCGTCCATCAACTTGGAGAAATCGTTTGTGCCCAGACGCGCAAAGAAGTATGAATACTGAAAGTATTGCATGGCGACAAGAGTGGCCATGTAAAAGAACCAGAAGAACGTTCTGCACGAAGAATCGGGCCACATTCCGATCACACCGAGGCCGATCTTTAGAGAGGGACTTATGGTACTTGTTATCATAGCGGCTGGTAAACTCACATTGAAACGTCACTTGGCCGAACCGTTCGCATCGTCTTGTTCAAATGAAGTGGATCGGGGAGGAACGTCAGCCGCGAGGAAAACACGAGGAAGAGGTCTTTAAACTCTTGCGTATCCCCCACTCCCTCGCGCGTAGTTAGCAATTTCGCAAAGAGCAGAACTACCCCATACAAAAAATACGAGGTAGCGTGAGCCTCGATCAATTGCAATTATGTATCTTGCAGTGCGGCGACAGTCATGAAATAATAAACTAAATTGCGATAACAGGCGATCACAAATTTTTTCTCGCAATCAGCAAGAAAGGAACACGTGGATAATATCATCACCAACTCTGCCAGGAAACCTGAGCGTAGTAAAATTGATGAATAATTTTCTTTAAAAACGTAATAGTGATTGTCGAGTACAGAGATAAACGTGGCTTCGCTATAAAAAAAAGCAAAAAATTGTTCGTTCTGGACAGATCGGAAAATCACATTTAAAAGAAGAAACGATTGATTGACGTAAATGACATATAATACAATAATTGATTTGCAGGAATATTAATTTGTTGAATACTGTCATTTGTGAAAAAAGAAAATATTCTGTGCAGTGAGATCAGGCGACGAAAATGGACGTTATAATTTTCAATCCGCAGCTAATAATTAAAAACTTGTATAACTATTTAATATACTACGTGAATAATTGTAGCTTTTTAATATTACTATTAAATTATTTTTATTCTTTCTGAAAAATTTACGAAAATTTGAGAGGGAACCTAGAAATGAACCATAATATTTAAAACGCGTTATTTATTATCAATGGAATTTTTTACAACAGACTGTAAGGTGGAAAATTTGGCTACCCTGATGGAAAAATTTTGCTGAAAACGTAATGAAATTCGCTGAAATTTGGTTGAAAATCTCTTGCAATTGACCCAATTTCATTATCATTTCAGCAATTTCTCATTAAAAAATTTATTTTCAGTGAAATTCTGCAAATTTCATAATATACATTTCTAAAATTTTTAGTAATATTAATTAACTTTCATCTAATTTCACAGTATTTCATTGAATTTCATAACGAAACTTATGATTTATTTTGAAATGGTTTTAACAAGTTTCCAAAAACTTTCATTTCACTTTTCATCAATTTCATTACATTTTCAGCAAAATTTTTCCATCAGGGTACTTATAACTCAAAAATCTGGAGAAGAACGGATCCTTAGACAGACAGAGATACATATTTTATTAAGTTTATAAATAGGATTAAACTACGGTTGTTGAAAAGAAATGAAAATCTGCACGATATAATATTATAATAATCATCTCTCTATTAAACTTTCTACAAATATACATCATTACGTCACGACAATTCAGCGATATACGTGAGTCCTGCATAGATTTATTCGCGCTTCAATATAACGCAAATAAAACCGAAACATATGAGGCTGAAGCCTTCATGACCTAAAAGAATATCATGCAAAAGAAAATACTAACAGAAACAATCAAAGTCTAAAGACAATTTCTTGACACACATGTTAAATCAATTTTCTAAGCATATAGTATAAATGGCATAAGTATTTGTTTGATTGTCATAATATATTGTTAAGATAAAAATAGAGTGTGAAGTAGAGAACTTACAGTAATAAAGCTTTCCAATGTCAGATGCACGATTTTTCCAGCCGTGATCGTCAGTTGCTTTTGAGATCTGAGGATCACGAATAACAGAATTCGGCACTCGCTAGTAGACAAATCGTACCAAACCACCTCATACGCCGCATCGCCGATAGCCTTGCTCTGAAAAAAAAAGAGACAAAGATAAATTAGTTGTCACATGCCACTACAGCAACATGACGCGCAGAGATACGAAGATCTCTGTTCCAAATAAACGGAATTACACTAAATATGGTTTCGTCACTTCGTGCAATTAAATTGCCAAAATTTTACGGTACTTTCATTTACTAACTGCTCTAACAAAAGCAGAAGATATAAACAACCGCAGCATGCGTACCTTGGTGCTCAAATAATCGCCGGCGAAACAAAGTACAAACGCTTCTATAGTCGCTACGAGATACGGAATAACAAATCGTATCACTATTCCGGAATTACTCGCCTTGCTATTTAAAGACTGAAATATTAAAGAATGTTTACAGATAGGAGATAATGTCAAAATTTGATGTATATCCCCATAAAAATAAGTTTTTCAAAATATCGTTGCTAGACAATGCGTATTCCCTTATTTAAAAATTGTGTTGTCAATTAAATATTGCTTGACTAAACTACATTTTCTTTTTCAGATAATACCTAAAAATATGAGGGACTTTAGTTAACAATGTACTACAGTAGCTGAAAGAGTCTTACTCACTATAACGACCATGAATCCTAAGGTACAAATAACAAAAACATTTCCGACGAATTGTAACAGAGAAACAAATGAATAAAGGTTTTCGATGTTCTTCGACAACGATATGATCCTCTGGTGTCTTACGACAAGAGTTTTGACGGATACTGAGCTGGATTGGAGTGTGGAAGGAATCTCTTTTAGCTCTTGACACATGATATCGATTTGTCCACTTACGTGAAGCACCTCGAAACAAAAATTAAAGTCTCAGGTAGAGTTCAAGCAAATGAAAGGAAAACCTTTAATTCATTCGGTAATAAACATTTTTAATACCATCACGTCAATATATGTTTAGATAAAAGATTCGCAATCGCTTCTATTTCTTAACTTACCAACGTTAAGATCAAGGCATTCACCATCGCCATTACGATCCCCATTTCCAACACATGGAAGAACAACCCCACGCTGATGAGCTCGTAAACGGGCGTTTTGTAAACGTCAAACGGAAACTGTATTTGTATCGGAAACTCACGAAACAGTTGTCCGTTCATGGAAACCGTATGTCCATGCATGTGCTTATCGATAAAAAACAAAAAAGTGGAGAGAACATTGAAGGATATCATAGCGTTGGAGCAACGTTGCGCCAAAGTAGCCTTGTCTATCATCACGCATTCGCGGAAATTGGTCTCGCAGTTCTTCCAATCGTCATCCATCGCTTCCAAAATATCCGCAAATATCCTACAACCGATCAACAATTTGTGCCTCTTAAATCAACTCTCGGAAATGATCAAGCATCGAGATGGAGAGATCAAGCGATCGCTTACCGACGATTAAGCCAGAGGCTGAGTAACTTCAGTGTCATCTGGGTGCAAGCCATCGTTAGGCCCAGACCGTCCATCAATTTCGAGAGGTTACTGAAATCGAAATGCGCGTAGACGTAATAGTACTGAAAATACTGCATCACGACAAGGACCGTCATGTAAAAGAGCCAGCGAGGCGTCGCGTGTGAGGCGCCGGGCCATACGCCAATCAAAGCGAAACCGATTCTCAGCAACGGGCTTACGGTACTTGTCAGCATGGTAGCACGTAACGTCACATTGAACCATCACTTCGGGAAACCGTGCACATCGTCCCCTTCCAACGAGGCGAATAACGATTGTACACGAGAAGCGACGTCGTGAAGAAAATATAGCAATCGCGACCTTCGGTCTAGCACCGTAGTGCACTCCCCTCCACAATTTCGCAAGAGAGGTAGAGCAATTATACAGGGTAAAACCGTAACGTTTGTGTAAGTAACGATCAATCGCAATTACACATTTTGCCGTATAAATTGCGCGACGAAGCAAACTAAATTGCAATGATAAATGAACGATGATTGTGAGCTTGAGCCCGCAAAAAGAGGTACACGTATATATAATTACGCAAATAACGTTCTTAAAAATGCAAGTGCAGATGCAATTGTCGTTGATGATACTTTCTTCACAAAAAATATTGGAGAAGCGAACGTACATATGTTTCTAAGAGACCTGAAAATTGAGTACTTTCACCGTACGACGAATTGCGCCAATAATGTACAAAATTGTCATCACATGGTAGGATATTTACGGATATTTATGTCAGCGGAAAGAAAATGAAATATTATAGAAAAGAAAATTGAAACGTAGGCTGCGGTGCGAATGCGAGGAGATACAACAAGAACATAAATTTATTACATCTTTACGTGACTAAGGTTCTAATGTTATTACTAAAATATATAAATATAAATGTTCATACAATTCATGTCTTCATATATCTGTAACAAGTGTCGGTTGAAAAAGTTTACAACGGACAGTCTATCACTGACGCGGAGCGTCTACTAAAACTGTGGACAGATGATCCTTCGCCCAATTTAATACATAGCATGCAATACGGACATGTACGAGGCAGAAGCTTTCATGACCTGAGAAAAATGTGGTGAAAGAGAAAAGCGTGAACAATTAAGAGTTTTGTCTGTACTATCGACGTCTTACGCTCATAAAGCCTTCTAAAGTAAGATCAAAAGTTTTCCCCGCGGTGATTGTCAGTCGCTTCTGCGATCTCATCATTATGAATAACAAAATCCGACTGTCGGACGGTTCCATGTTGTACCAAACTGACTCATATACGGCGTCGTTAATCGATTTACTCTGAAAATCGATTAACGAGTTCAAACACATGAATGAGACAATCACTTATTGTTAGTTATTGTTTATTCTATATCTATTATATATTAGGTACATATAATAGAATATAATAGAATATAATATAATATAATATAGAATATAATAGAATTTATGAAAAATGTAGTATGAAGTGTTATTACAGCTATAAATTTTCAATACTACTTTCCGTTTTAATTAATTTTTTATTATTTGCAGTTTTAAAAACAAGAAGATGTACATAATCACAAGAACTCTGGGCGGAAATACATTCCTTTACTCACCTTGGAGCTCAAAAACTCTCCTGCGTAACAGAATACGAAGACCTCTACTGTTTTTGCAAAATAAAGAAAAAACGGCTTTGCCAAAATTATTATGCCTTTTTTGCTACTGAGAGCCTGCGGAAGAAGGTGAATTATCGATCAGAAGATCGGAACAGTCGATCTTGCTTACAAGTATCATCATAAAACCAGTGAAACAGATGGTTAAAGTATTCCACAGGAGTTGAATCAGCGCAATGGCCGAAAATAAAGTTTCGATGTCGTTCGACAAAGTAATGATCTTCCGGTGTCTTCGAATGACATCATCGATGACGGTTAAAGATGTACCGAATTCGTCGCTGTATACTTTCGTTATAGCTTGCCGCATGATATCGATCTGGCCGCTTACATGAAGTATCTATAAACATAAAACAGAGACTGGAAAAACAAATTTTTATTTACAATTACAGTTTTCTTGCATCGCAAAGGGGAAATTTAAGACTTACAATAAATTATTGTATACTTACCAATGTAGCAAGCAACGCGTTTACCATACCAGCTATAGCAGACGTCGACAGTTCATAAAAAATTTGTATGCCGAGGATGCACTCGAAAAGCGGTGATTTTAGGACCGCAACAGGGAACTCCATTTTCACTGGGAGTTCTCGGGAAGCTTCGCTGTCAGCATTGTTCATTGTGTGAACCATGTAAGCAACGACTGTTAAGAAGAAAGCAGCTAAATTATTGATACCGATGAACCCGATGGAATACCGACGCGTTTTAGCCGCGATTGACGTCATGGTGGAACAAGAATCGTTGACAACGCAATCATTCCAGTCTTCATCCATTGCTGCCAGGATATTGTGGAATATCCTGCGGAGAGTTCAACCTTTTATCGAATAACTGCATGCGTTAATCAGTCTTTTATCATAAATAAGAAGAAATACTAAGTTCCCAAAGCGTTTAATGTAACTCTATTCAGAAATGTTTATAGCAAATATTACTTTCACTAATGATCATCAATTCTACACTAAAATCGTTTACTGTTTATTATATGTGTCTTAAAAAATTTCTCTCTGACAACAAATGTCGTCTGAAAAATGAAACATATACTAAAACGTTTTCTTATAATACTTCAAAGTTATTCATGTAACAATCGTTTTATTTCTCTTATTTCTCGCGTTCTCT
The DNA here is from genome assembly GCF_000949405.1 of Vollenhovia emeryi. Classification (NCBI taxonomy): domain Eukaryota; kingdom Metazoa; phylum Arthropoda; class Insecta; order Hymenoptera; family Formicidae; genus Vollenhovia; species Vollenhovia emeryi. Next base: position 48,092 of record NW_011967072.1, read on the forward strand.
CTCTCTCTCTCTCTCAACATTTTTAATAGTTTCTAACAATTCCCTGATTCAGCAATTAAAATAAAGAACTTTTACCTGCGGTTCCACCGTAAAAAAAATAGCTTAATAAGGGCGAGCGTGTTCGTCAGGGTGAGACCCAAGCATTCAGCTAAAGTTGTAAGATTACTCATGCTAAAATGCGCAACAATGTACGAATATTGATAATATTGCAATATCACAATCATCGTCATGTACATAGACCAATAGACATTCGGATAGGCCGAGTCCGGCCACATGCCGGTTAAACGGAGACCGATTTCGACGGGGAAGCTAATGGTAGTTGCGCGCTTCATCGCTTTTCCAAGATCGCTGCTATTGTCAAAGTAGATAGTAACGTAAACGCATAGAAAGCAGACGTTGCGTGCTTTGCGTGATAACGACAAACGTACTGAATAACCATAGCGAAGACGATGAAGCGGAGACAGTAGCGATCAATTGTAATTACCCCTCACCAATCGCATTAATTCTTGGAAGCTCGCGGACATATTAAAAGCAAAAACGATTACGATACCGCTCGCCTTCGAGGACAGTGAATTTAGTAGTTGTACGATGGCAAATAATTAATTTAAAATTGAATTTCTCCCTCGAGTAAATGTCGGGTTTAGCTGTAACCGATTAAAAAATATGAAAAAGTTAAAGTTCGCAGAGCACATGTATATGTAAGCGGAAAGAGAGAAATGGAGAAAATGTAATAACATAATATCCGATTATTGGAAGCGACTCATCTTGCTAGTAAATTTTTCATTGCTCACTTATGTACACGCTTACATTTTATTCCGTTTTGCTATGCTTCTCCAACAACTAAGGGTGCTTTTGGAGCGACCGAGAAGTTTGACGAGAAAAGTGAAACTGTCAGCATACAATGGAGAAACACAAGCAATTGTATTTAGTAGTAAATATGTTGATATAAGAAAAAAAAATCTAAAGACAATACAAGAAAAAGGAGGAAATTCATCAGAGGTTGAATAATTCAAATGAAATCCTATTTCTAAAGAAAAACTTTCTAAAGATTTATTTAAAAAAAAGCTTACGTATGGTGTTGCTAAAATATTTTCTTCAGATATGTACCATTTTTTTCAATAATTGAGGTGAAAATCCACTTGATATAAAATAAATGTCATCAATAAATATAGTTACTCAATGAATCCAAACTAATTACTACTAATCTGGTTTTCATAAATTGTTCACCTTCATTCACTCAAAACTAATGGTAAAGAAACTGTTAAAGCTATTTAGGTTAAGAAATTTTAACAATCTAACATTTTTCTGATTTTAGTTCACCACATTTAACACTGATATTATATACAAGTATATACAGGGTGCAGAGAAACTTTGTTTCGTAAATTAAAGGGGTAGTAAAGGATACAAATACAAGTATTTTGAATATAGTAACCATAGGTCTACGATGATTAGTTTCGGCGCTACAGGCGTTTAAAGAATTAAGATCGGCTACCTTCCAGGCACTTCCCAGTGAGAAATGATTCGTCGATCGACGAATCATTTCTCACGTTGGGTTGAGCGTAAACGTGCTATGTACACTGTCTGCTTTTGTTGAATTGTTGAATTGTTGAAAAAAACTGTCTCTTTTTGCAGAAGAAAATGGAAACGGACACATGTACCTCAGAGCAGATGTTCGAAATTTCTCCCTCCAACTTGGCGGCACAATTCACATCGATGCAACATTGATTCTTCGGAAAATTCCCGGCGCTTCTCGGACACGATGTGCAGCCTCAACGATCCGCGCGACTAGGTCCTCCTCACTCTCAACTGGGGTTTGATACACCAGGTCCTTTCATGTGACCCCACAGAAAAAAGTCAAGAGGGGTTAAGTCGGGTGACTACAACCGCAATAACTGAACTGACGTTGAAATTACTCGAAAACAACTCAAAATCAACTACTATCATAACGCAAAGCAAACACTTGTAAATTCTTCTAAAGTCAAATCCATAGCTCCATCTGCATTACATTGGCAATCCCTTTTGGTATCTTGACTGTCGCTTGGCGACAGATTTTACCAAAGTGACTCGTATATTGCATCGCCAATCGACTTATTCTGGAAGCAGGTTGAATCGTTTAAAGCACACAAAGTAACGGTAAATTAAAAACCATTTTTATATTGTTAATGAATTTTTACACATTAACATATTTCGGCAAGGTTAGCAGCCTACCGAAGATGAAGTAAAATCACAATGCTCAAAGTACCAGAATAAACTGGATAAAACAGGCTTTTAAGGCTAATACGCGAGGAAGAAGAAGAAGAATATATTTTAATAATGGAAGCATTTTTAAAACGTAAAATATGATATCTACTCAACGATTGATGCAACATAAATATAAGGAAACGTATTTTTAATACACGCCTCAAAAGGAAACTCGCAATAATTTACATACCTTGGCACTTAAAACTTCTCCTCTCAAACAATGTATGAGAGAATTATTGACATATAATAGTTCACAGATATGATCAAATTTGCTGTATCTTCCCCATAACTAATTATCTCAGAGGAGATAAAAATATCAAGTTATCATCTAAAATATAAAGAACAACCGACGTTACTGACAATTATAATCACGAGACCAGTGCAACACGTAACTATTGTATTTCACAGAACGTGCATCAGCGCAATATGAGTATGTATATAGGTCCTCGATACTCTCCGATAAAGTAATAATCTTTTCATGCTCGCAAATGAGACCTTTGATAACAAGTAGGGGTGTGCTACGATCGTATTTTCCGTTAAAAATTTCCACCAAATTTTGCTGCATATCAATCTGACCGATATTCTTCGTATGTAACGAGTCACGAAACGTATTGCCCATATAATTTTATTGGGTACAACAATATATATATCTGACACACATTAGCCTCGTCGAGAATATGTAACGTTAACATAATTATATTAGAAGTAGATATAGATGTATTCTATATCATTCTCGTAGAGAAACACATCTTACCGTGAGGCTATATGCCAGGATAAGACTACCTAGTGAGAAATGATTCGTCGATCGACGTCGAAATGATGTCGAATCGACGTCAATTCGACGGTGTCGATGTCGATTCGACGTCATTTCGACGTCGATCGACGAATCATTTCTCACTGGGTATAAGACAGTCCATAAGGAGCCAAAGATCATTCAAGTCCAAATGTACGAATATGTACGCATATTGATAATATTGCATTATTACTACTGTTGTCATGTAGCTTAACCAAGAAAGATCTGGATGAGCCGAGTCTGGTCACATGCCGATGAAACGAAGACCAATCTCGAACTAGGCTAATAAAAATGTAAAGGTTCAAGCAGAGCTCGAGAATATCTAACGAGAACTTTAATTAATCAGCTAAAGACCGTGCTTTTAATACTATTACATTAATCTTATCTTATATACATTTAGCTAAAGAAGCAATGGCTTCTATCTCGTAACTTACCATCGTTAAGATCAAGGCATTCATCATCGCCATTCCGATCCCCGTTTCGGACACATATAAGAACAACTTCACACCCGCGAGTCCGTAAATGTACGTTTTGTACATCTCAAGCGGAAACTGTATCTGTATCGGAAACTTGTAAAATGTTGTCCGCTGTTGGAAACCGTACGTCCACGTATGTGCCTATCGATAAAATACGAAAAAGTGGCGAGAACATTGACGCATACCATACCGTTGGAGCAGCGATGCACCAATTAGCCTTGTCTGTCATCACGCACTCGCACAAATCAGCCTCGCAGTCCTTCCAATCGCCATCCATCGCTTCTGAAATATCTGCGAATATCCTGCAACAGATCACCGATTTGTGTCTCTTAAATCATCTCTCGGAGATGATCAAGTATCGAGATTGAGAGATCACCGACCAAGCGATCGCTTACCGACGATTAAGCCAGACGCTGCAGTGTATCTTTAGTGTCGTCAGGTGTACGCCATAGTGAGAATCAGACATTAATCAGTTTGATGAGATTACTGAAATCGAGATGCGAGTAGACGTACACAATTGGAAAGTTTGTATTTTCTTGTTAAAAAAAATGCCGGTTAAAATTTTTGTGTTAAATGTTTAACACATTCGTGCGTTAATTTAACATATTGCTCTTGTGTTAATTGACCCCAGGAAAAAATTTTCACATATGATCATATATGTATAATCATATATGCTCATATACGAAAAATGTCCATATATAAGATACCATATGTATCATATATGATCGTGTATGATAATGTGTTTGTCATATATGACAGTATATATGACAAATACATTATCATATACGATCATATATGATGCACATGTTTGTCATATATACTGTCATATATGACAAACGTATTATCATACACGATCATATATGATACATATGGTATCTTATACAGGGTGTCAGATTCGATATGGACAATCCCAAAGATTATAGT